>NC_061796.1:9459834-9763662 GCF_021462225.1 Girardinichthys multiradiatus
GCAGTTTTGAATTACTCAGCCCGTTGGGTACTAACAACCATGACACATTCAAAGTAAATTAAAACCTCTTTCCTTGCCATTCTGATGATCAATTTGAACTGCAATAAGTTGTCTTCACCTAATTTGCTATTTGTGTTCAAAATAAATTTTCCAAATAAATTGACTGTTATAATTACCCATTTTATAGTACTTTTGCTAGCAGAATTATGAGCATCTATTTTATCGCACCAGTCGGTATACTCCTTGAAATGTGGATGGTTGTAGTTGCTAATCATTCAGTCTTGATTTTTAGAGCACTGTTTATACAGAGTAAGGCAAATACAAAGGGCTTTACACGAGATTAGAGAAGTTGGTAATCAAAAACAGACTACAAGGAGTTAAGCCTATCTATATATCCATGTCCTAAACCCACTTATCCTTTCAGGGTCGTGGGTGGCTGGTGTTTATCTCCAGCAATCATTGGACGAGAGGGGGGTTACACCTGGGACAGGTCGTGAGTCAGAAGACAAACAACCATTCACACACACACACACACACACACACACACACACTTCAAGGGTAATTTAGAGAGACCAGTTATCCTAACAGTGATGTTTTTGGATTGTTGGGGAAGCCGGAGTACCCAGAGAGAACCAAGGCATGCACAGAGAGAACATGCAAGCTCTATGCAGAGAGACCCCTCGCTGGACTTTGAAACCAGGATGATCTTCAGAATCAGAACCAGCTTGTACAGACAAACTTCAGTATGGGTTTAAATCAGTGGCTGAAGTTTCAAAAACAGTCCAATCTGTGCAGTCAAAGCAGGCCTGTAACATCTGCTTTGAGTCATCAATCCACTTCTTAACAGCCTGAACCACAGGTTTGGAACCTTTTAATTTCTACCTGTAGGTTGGGATGAGATGGACTAGACCAGAGAATGGTCAGAAAGTCCTAAAGTAGCCCTGGTGACAGCACGACATGCATCCTTTAAAGTTGTGTAGCAGTGGTCCAGAGTGTTTTTATCCCTGATGGGACACTTAATTTGCTGTCTTATTTGGGAAGTTCATTGGGGAGGTTTACTGTTAAAATCCCCAAGAGCAATGATGCGATAGTCTGGATGGTTTTTTCTCCACGCCTGTTATTAGCTCAGCCAGTTGTTTTTCAACTGAAGTGGAGCCTTGAGGAGGTATGAAAGCACCAACCAATACAGAAGAATAGATCTCCCTTGGTGAAACATTTTATAGTTTATGAAAAATGACTCTAGGCCAGTAATAAATTTCTTCTTCAACACTTTGATGTCTCTGCACCAACCTTCGATTATATAAAAGCAGGATCCACCTCCTCGCTTTTTGCCTGATAAAGCCGTGTTGCGGTCCGCTCTACACAGCTGAAGGCCTGGTATTAGAAGTGTGCAGTCTCGGGTGTTCTCATTCAGCCAGGTTTCGGTAAAGCAGAGGGTCGCAGATCTGCGAAGGTCCGAGTTTTTACATGTAAAGGTAGAAGCAGTTTGTCCATCTTGTTGGCCAGGGAACGCACATTTGTCAGGTGGATTGAAGTCAAGGGTGCGAGTTGTCCCCGCTGTCGGAGCTTCACGAGGAGGTTGGCTCTCTTCCCTCTCTGACGGTATATCTGGCGGTATATCTCTCTGAAGCTGGCGTCAATGAATGATGGTGAAAAATGCCAAGAGAGGACTGTCTGATGTTTAGACGTTCCTCTCTTCTAAAAGAGACCACCAAATGGTAGCAGAAAGCACCACAAAAACACACAGAAAACGAGAGAGCAAAGCTCCGAGGGTGCCATCAGCGGTGCCATCTTGGATCTATCTCGCTGCAAGGTAACAGTGCTACCAACTGCTCCGCCGTGCCGCTCGCTAATGAACCAAACAAGGCTAAATATTGGTTGGACAAAATACAGAAAATGTACATAGAAGTGATGTCAGTTTGAAGGACTGATGAAAAGCTATTGTGTCGATGGTGATGAAGAGGAATCAAATGACATCATTGATCACCAAATTTAGTGTTGGAGTATTCGCTTATTTTTTCAAAATATTTTGATCTTTCAATTTTTCTGATAGGAAGAATGTAAAATATTTATATTATGTGTGGGGCAGTGCAGCTTACATTTTCAAGCAGGTGGCACATGCTTTTTATTGCATGGACTAGTTTTAGGGTCTATGCCCCCTTTTGCCCCATTTGTTCCCCACACATTGCCATTTAGTCCCGACTCATTCCGATTTTGTAAACAAACCATTTTCATATTCATGTATTTAACCATACAGTGTAAGTTTGTAAATCTGGGTAGTTCATGTTAATAGATTAGGAACATTATTAATCACAACAGGGGTAAAATACCATGTATTTATGCAGAATTGAATAACGTTACGTTCTGAAAATTTTATATTACACCTTGTTTCCATTTATTGTAGTTCTGATATCCATTCAAACAAAGACAGACACCAAGTGAAGCATGGTCTGTGCAAAACATGTTGGGGAACAGAAACCAAGAACAAAAACTGCAAAGTTATGAAATGGAGAAGGGCTGAAATGAGTAGTCCCCAACTATTTTAAAGAGAGAGTAATATCCAGTTGTTTGAACAGCATTCTAGGAATACATTATCCATTTCCAAAGGAAAATAAAAAATTTAAAGTGTTTATTTACTGAGGATTAGATCAGCATGTTCTGAGCAAAGCTGTTATCCCCATACTTCTGTCAGCAGTTGTTCCCTGGGTTTACGGTCATAAAGATTCTGAACTACTAAAAATTACTTTCCTGAATTTGTCTTAAGCTGCCTGTGTTTGGGGTTTGGAGTTTGAGTTCTTATCACTTTTCTCTGCATTACCATGTTCTTCACTTGCTTTATTTCATTTCATATGTGTTTGATTCATTCTCAGGCTTAGGTGTTCATTACTTCCCTGGATTCCTACGTTAAATGTGTTAGTTTGTATTTCTTTAAAGATCTGGTTCCTCCATGTTTGTTCTTTTGGCAGGCCCAATGTTTACTTATTTTAGTTCACTTAGATGTTTTCTGTTACCTCATTGCTCATCAGTGTTTATTATTCACTCTCCCTCAGTTTCCTTCAGTCTCTCTCCCACACCAGCTGCTCCTGATTCTCTCCTGATTAGCTCCCTTAGTTCATTCGTCCATTCTCCACCTTCCCTCAGCATTTATACTCTGGTTTTCTGTTCTCACATCTGGTTTCTCCTGCTTGCTACCCGTTGCCTTGTCAGATTGTTCCTTGCCTCTTTACTACCCTGAGTTATTCCAGCCTCATTATCTGCCTTTATTCCAAGACCCGGAATTATTGTAAGCTCCTGTTTTCATTATTAAAAAAACCTTTCAACTCACCATGCCGCTTCCTCGCTCTGCTCTCTGGTCCTACACAGCTCTAACAAACCCTGACACAATTTGAGTTTCATATAGTATTCTAGAGGTTATCTCTACCTATTTTTTGTTTAATTCACTTCATCCTTAATTTCTATCAGTTCTTATTGTGTCCTCTGTCTGCATTCATCATTCAAAAAACTAAAATGTTGGTAAATTACAGCTAACTACAGTCTTTAATTTAGTTTTTTTCTTCCATCATAATTTAACTTCTCTCTACACCATATTCACAAAATTGTTATATTCATCAGGCATGTAATTAAAGTCACAGTTCAACTGTATTCCACTGTTGCTTTTTTGTTGCCAATTTTCTACAATGTTTAATTTTTACAGTCATAACAATAGGATTATCAGTGTATTAGTATTCAAAGAGTGCCTCCAGGGTCCATGAAGTAGAAAACAAGCAAGAAAATACTTTTTCTCTTGATCCTGGCAAAACAAACCAACTGAAATAAACAAACATTGAGTGTAAATCCTAACATTTAAAAGAGGTGCCCAGTATTAATTAAAATTATAAGCATGGCTAAACATGACAAAACACAAAAGTCCCTTTTTTTGGTTGGAGAAAAATATTAAACATGTATACTGAAGACGTATTAGGAAATAACATTCCAACTCCAGATAGATTTGTAGTAATGCATGGAAAAAAAGCTGTTCCCAGTTACATTCATGTCAATCATGGTGATGAGCTTAAAACAGTAAAAACATACACCTGTTGTTGCCTATAAAAGTAATCTGAATTGCCAGCTTCATAAAAAATGAGTACCACAGCCAAGAGGCAAAACATATTTGTGCCAGATCATTAATCAGTCTTCAATCACCAAACACACATTTTTTTCTCTTTGCTTTTAACTGTTTCAAATACACAAGTCAACTAATTTTTCTGCTCTCAAGTCTGTCTAAATAAAACCACTTTCTTCATTTCAAAGCACATACCAGGTTTTATCGGGCAGGACTGTTTGCTCCAACTTGGACCCAGACTGAATGAGTCCCCACTGTTTACTCAGTGTTACCACTAATATGTTTAATCTGTTCTCAAGAGTGTAGTTCCTTCCTTAAACTCTGAGGCCAATGATTACAGTGTTCCCACTGCTTTGTATTCTATCAGACCACTGTGTCATCAACATTGTAAGTACCCAAGATTGAAGAGGTATTATGATTGTTCACTTATTGCAATTTTTCATTAATCAAAATTAGAACACAGTTACTGACATATCTAGAATGGTTTCTATTGGATAGTTTACTCTATTGGATAATTTACTATTTCTTTAAGACTGTAAAATATACTCTCTTCAGAGGGGCATTTAGATGGTGTACATGTTGAATATCTTTTAGTGATAACAATTTAAATTCCGGAAAAGACAACTACTGGATAAAGATAATCCCTCATCAAAACTATATTTTGCAGTATCCCCTCACTCCAAAATGACAAATCTAGCAAACCACATGTACCTCAGAGGATATCATAGCCACCTGATCTCCTTTACTCAAGGTTATTTTCCACCTTTTCTTATCATCCACCTGGAAATTTCCTTGCATGCTAGAAAGGTTTGGAAGTCTCAGAGAAAAAACGACATGACTGGATTGTAAAAACCAGATGGACATAGTTTATTGGCCGGAAAAGCACCTCCAGCTGCTGTTGATAACTGGGTTTGTAAACGACACAACTGTGTCAGCTGCAGAGCATTGTAAAGTATTTTACAACTTAAGGATTTAACAGCTTGAAGGCTTTTCTAGTATTTGTACAATTTGATACAATTTTGTTTTAACTTGCTTCACTATTTTATTTTCATTGCAAGTTATATTTTTTAGTGTCCTCATTTCTGCTTTGTAGCCTTACATCTTCCATGTCTGTTTTAGGCTCCTTTTAAAGTAGCTAATTTGTAGAACTTTGGTCTGGTTTGATTTTACATTTGCCCCTGCAAACATAAAACCAAAGCTCTTCGTAATCCTCTAGTTCTTGTGGCCAACACAGAAAAGTTTCAGTGGCTTTGAATTTAACTTTGAGGCTAAAACAAAACACCCCAACCAACAGGGGAGATTTTTTTTTCAGTTATCTTTCAAGAAGCTTATTCAAAAACAACCTCCAAAAGATCAGAGGATCTCTCTTTAACCCTGTTATATCACTCCCCACAGCAATTGTTTTTCAGTGAACAAAACAAATTCCTAGGCTTGTTTGTGTTGAAGTGTGTTCATGATTGCATGTTATGATAATCTGAGAAGCTGAATAAGTGAGTTCTCTGCATAGAAAGTCCAAATCCCAGTTCAGTGTCCCCCCTTATTCTTACTCCTGACCCCTATTTAGTTCATTAATATAGCATCACGGTTACACTCACAGGCCAAACGCATTTATATTTGTTTACTCAAAAACGTTTACTCACCCCCCCCCCTCGCCCAAAAAAAACCAAAAAACAAATGTGCACCTAGTAATCAATGGAGAGAAATTAACCAATGACACAATTTAGACTGGATTCAGAAATGTGTAAATTATGATGACGAATGGGCAAAATTAAAGTAATTGTCATACAGCACCAACATGTTTGACTGTAGCTTATTTACATGCTCATCAGTATTTTGATTTGCTTATTATTATGTTTACTCGCCATGCGGGGGATTTTCATAACATCTATTTTATATTAATTAATTTTAATATGAAAATTCAGCATTTTACTGTGATCTCCTTCTTGTATAATGAGGTTTAGTTTGGTAAAATGACCAAAACAAAATGGAGAAAAAAAGGTGGTGAAAACCGAACTGAACAGAGGAGCAGAGCCTGCTGCTGGAGGAGAAGAGAGGAGGGTTGAAAGGTAGATTTGGTCTTGGGATCATGTTGCGAAAAAACAGACATTCCCGGACAGATCAATGCGTCGTTCCTTCTGCTTTCAGCACCAGCCTGGAATGTGAGCAGCTCTACCTGCTGCAATCAGAAGCTAGAGAGGAGATAGCAGCCAACCATAGAACTTCTCCACAGATGTGAAGGGTTGTAGATGACTATTTAGGCTTAGGCTGCTGACATCATCATGAACCATACAGCAAATACTTATTCACCTCATTTACATCTTCCTTCTGTGTATATAGTGCTTAGATTATTGTACTGTTGTTTGGAGTTTGAATTTATGTATAAATACACTGCCTAGCCAAAAAAAGAAGTCGCCACCAAAAAAAAAAGGCCACACACTCTAATATTACGTTGGACCGCCTTTAGCTTTGTTTACGGCACGCATTCACTGTGGCATTGTTTTGATAAGTTTCTGCAATGTCACATGATTTGTTTCCAACCAATGTTGTATCAATTTTTCACCAAGATCTTGGTTTGATGATGGTAGAGTCTGACCGCTGCGCAAAGCCTTCTCCAGCACATCCCAAAGATTCTCAATGGGGTTAAGCTCTGGACTCTGTGGTGGCCAATCTATGTGTGAGAATGATGTCTCATGCTCCCTGAACCACTCTTTCACAATTCGAGCTCTATGAATCCTGGCATTGTCATCTGGGAATATGCCTGTGCCATCAGGGAAGAAAAAATCCATTGATGGAATAACCTGGTCATTCAGTATATTCAGGTAGTCAGCTGACCTCATTCTTTGAACACATACTGTTACTGAACCCAGACCTGACCAACTGCAGCAACCCCAGATCATAGCACTGCCCCCACAGGCTTGTACAGTAGGTACTAGGCATGATGGGTGCATCACTTCACCTGCCTCTCTTCTTACCCTGATGCGCCCGTCACTCTAGAACAGGGTAAATTTGGACTCATCAGACCAAATGACCTTCTTCCATTACTTCAGACCCCAATCTTTATGCTCCCTAAAAAATTGAAGCCTTTTTTCCGGTTAGCCTCACTGTTTAGTGGTTTTCTTAAGGCTACACAGCTGTTCAGTCCCAATCTCTTGAGTTCCCTTCATATTGTGTGTGTGGAAATGCTCTTACTTTCAATATTAAACATAGCCCGGAGTTCTACTGTTGTTTTTCTTCGATTTGATTTCACCAAACGTTAAAGTGATCGCCAATCACGATCAATCAGGATTTTTTTTCCGGCCACATTTCTTCCTCGAAGGCGACGGGTCATCACCATCCTTCCAATTTTTAATAATGCGTTGGACAGTTCTTAACCCAATTTTGGTAGTTTCTGCAATCTCCTTAGATGTTTTCTCTGCTTGATGCATGCCAATAATTTGACTCTTCTGAAACAGACTGACATCCTTTCCACGACGACGGGATGTGTCTTTCAACATGGTTGTTTAAGAAACGAGAAGCAACTCATTGCACCAGTTGGGCTTAAATAACTTGCTGCCAGCTGAAACATAATCACCTATGCAGTAATTATCCAATGGAGGCTCGTAACTCTTTGCTTAGTTAAATCCAGGGCGACCTTTTTTTTTGGCCAGGCAGTGTATGTAAGGATTTTTTGAGTTTTTCCAATTTTATCCAAATGTATCTTTTGAAAGCATTTTACAGTCTGTAAATATTTAAATAATTCCTTACTATATTCTTAGTAATTTTGTTAACTTTTTATTTATGGTTATTTGTTTCTATTATTTATTCATCCTTCCTGACATTACCTTACGAGTGGTACATCTTTAACCTGTCCTGCTGCTGAAACTATTTATTTCGCCCTAGGGGGATGCTATAGTTAATCTCATCTCTATAATATTAATTGTATGATTGTTATAGAAGTTTATGTGCTCATTTACTCGACTGTTTAGTGGGTGAATTCCTGCATGGTTGAGCCGGTAGCGTTTTATTAATTTGCTGTTATTCATTGTTCAGAGAATATCTCTCCTTTCTCTCTGTCTTTCCGACATCTTGTCTGCTTAAGACACTCTTAGGCTCACTGAAAGTCCTCCCCACTGCTCTTAACATTTCCTTACGTTAGGAGCTCTCTTAAGGCCTAAGATGCTTCATGTGTAACTTTTATCTTACCGAGGAAAAATCCTAAGAAAAGTCTACGATTTTTCTTAGGATGACGTCACTAGGAGCTACTTTTAGTCTTAGGATTCTTTGTGAATACGGGCCCTGGAATCATTGGAGTGTTTCAGTTTTTAGAAAAACAAGGAATTTTGACTTAATCTTTTTGTTTAAAAATAATTATATTGAATAATTTGGTTTAGGGTTTTTTAACCCTTGGGTTAGATTAAAATAATTTTAGAATTAGGTAAAGACCAGCTAATTTATTCTGGCACAGTACACTCTGTGCCATGAAAGTGGCAGAGAGTGTAATTACTTTTTACAAGGGTTGTTGGCTAAAATTTTAAACACAATGTCTTTACCATATTCATATGTTTCTTTTAATCTTGGAATTGAATTGTCCCTGTATTGAGACACCTGTTTTGCTCAATAAGAAAAACAGGCTCCTTTTTTGTAAGAAATATTTATTACTGTGAATTTTTGAGATCCTTCACAGTAAAATGACAGCCCCTTTTGAACTTTTCACTCTGGCTAGAAATGTAACCCAGTCTGGTTCTAAAACTCTCTAAAAAGCTAGAAAAAACGGGTTTGGAAACAGATGAACAGCTGATATGAATTCAAAGCTGCGTTTCTCATTATTTCTGTTATGATGTGGATTAATTATCAATTAAACTCAGGATCCTACAAATGTGCAATAGCTCTGCTGTGTATCATGGGATGTTATTTTCTCAATGATGAAGTAAATAAATGCCCTGGTGTACAAAGACTTTCATGCACTGTTTAGTATGCTGTAACTCACTTCAACAGATGGAGTAAATAGAAAGCTATATGCAGGCAACCAAATATGCATTGCTGCAAGGAAAGACAAACAGTTAACGGAAACCAAAACCAATAAATATTTTGCATGCACATAAATTATTTGGAGTACGAAGGTGTTTGTGTAAGAGTTTGAAATGATGACATAATCCGTTTTATTGATAGGCAATTATAGACTTGGCCACCAAAATAAAAACAAAATCAGTTGAAAAATGGACACTGGGAATGCCGTTATGAACTACAAATAGAGGAATGTGAGTAAAGAATCTAACATTTGTTCAACTGATGCCCAGGTTGTTTTGTACAATCTGCAAGAATTTCTACATACACTTGTATTACTACACTAGTCTACTTTTACATGTACATGAACTTTGATGACATCCTTTTCTTAATCTATAGGGTCCAATTTGTTGATAAACCCACCCTTGCCAGCAACTTTAATTATTTTGTAAACATCTTCCACAAGGTTTAGGAGTGTGTTTATAATTAGATGAGACAACCAGAATTGCAGGCTCTGCTCTAATCCATCCCAAAGGTGTTCAAGAAGGTTGAGATCAGGACTCTGAGCAGGCCAGTCAAGTTTCTCCACACCAACCTCTTTTACACCTGCAGCCACTGCAGTGATTGTAACACTGGAATTCATTGGTTTGGTGGTGGTACCCAATACTTTGGCAACATAGTACATGACTGAATTTTAGACCAAATATTTACATATATTTAATTGTAGTCTTTAATTTTTTCCACTCACTCAAAGCCACATTTTGTATCTAACACATGTTTATGTAATATTTGTCTGAATTGCAGGAAATATTCCACAAAGTAAACTTTATGTATTTCAAAATCACTTATTCTCAATTCTATAAAAACAACTGTAGTATAAAAGAAATGTAACAAATTATACCTGTGTTCTTTATGGACCTTATGAAATACGTTTTTTGTTTTTTTTTTTCAAATTCCATGAAATTCTTTTTTCCAAATATTTTATTTTTCTGAATTTGACGCTTCCAAAATAAACAATTTTTTTTAACATAAAAATATTCTATAATCATGTCATTAATGAATACAATATTAACATTTTAATATAAAAATAAATCTAGTTTGACGTGATTATTTTAATAATTTATTGTTTTTGTACACCTAAAACAAAAGATCCACCTGTTAATCATAAATAAGAATTTTAGTAATTTAAAAAGGTAGTCCACATTATTGTGAGGGAACAGTCCAAGTGCAGTACAACAATGTGAACTTAAAATTTGCCCATTTCATCAGTATGTATAAATGTGTTATGATTATATTCTACCTAAGTCACTCATATAGATCTTTGACATATATTGAACCTCTCAAAACACTCAACGTAAAGCGCTATGGCTACAGTAAACTGTAGAAGAGTTTACAGAAACAGCAGACCAATGTTAGCTCCCCTTTTTGATGAAACAAGTTGATTACTCTGCTCTCAACCCTTTTCCAGTTGTTTATGTCCCAGAATGCACAGGCAGACTTGTTCTACAGCTTCATAAACAAAGCACTTTGAACGTCGCCATTCGTAATGTTTAGTATTACAACAGCATGCTGCTGTACATGTTTCTCTCTCACTGCTGTCGATCTGAATCAGAGATGAGCTCCATCTCCATTAAGTGAGTCATATCAAACAGACTGGCAGCTCAGGGCCATTGCTGCCCTCAAGAAGTTTGTTGTTGAACGTAAACACGTTTCCCATGTTTAGATTGCAAGTCTGCTATTATGGTTTGTTGGTTAATCAAATTTACCTGCCACTTCATAAATTTACCTGCATTTGACCAATGGCGGGTGCTTATTACCGCCCCTGATTGCAGTGACGATATTGATTGTCCTACCCTCCATTTTCCAAACTATTCTTTTTTTTCACCATGATCACAATGCTCCCACTATTTTCCTTAGGCTTTAGAGTCACAGTCCCTGAATTCTGGAGTTTGATGAACACCCCTAAAATATTCTGATCTATCCAATATTGAATCCAAAATCCGTTTAGGATTTGATAAATTGTGCGGCTCTAATATACATTTTCATCTAGGCTCATAAAACATCACTTCTTTTTAAATGTTGCTTGTTTTTGTGATTGTATTGATTCTTGTAAATTATTTTGAAGCTCTACAACGTGACTGGCATTTTGTTATCAATGATAAACTTAACAACAGTGTGGGCCACCCATCAAAATATAGACCGATCTTCTGATACAAACTGTCAAGACAATTTTATTCAATTAGTTTTGTCTTTGGGTGCAGCTACTTGTAGTATTTATTCAAGTCAAATTCTCTACTCTACAATGTGTTGTGGATTGTGCAGAGGGCTTTAATGTGTAATTGCCTTCTGAGTTGTGGTTCAATCAACGTAATCAAGAATATGCCTCAATCCCAGCTCACTGTTTCTTACCCATCACTGTGGTGAGGATTAGATATTACTAATTCCAGGGGATCTACACATCCGTCATGCTTAGCTCCTCTGCCTTCAATGCATATCTGATTATGTATAAAGCTTGTATTGTAAGTAATACAAAAAACCTGTAAAAGTCACAGTCTTTAAGGCTTAGCACACTGTACTAAAACTATTAAAAGTAAAAAGGTCAGTAACTTAGGTAAAATTATTTTTGGTAATTTATTCTAAACCTCAAAATGTGTCGGATGGAGTAGGCCTCTCTTGCTGCAACCAAAATAGGCTCACCCAGCAAGTGAAACAACCAATCCATTAATCCATACCAATAATTACATTATGTTAAGGCCCTTGTCACAGAGATCAATATGCATGGGCTTCTTGTAGAATAGGGTACCCAGTGGAAGAGAACCACACATCATCAACTTGTCTATAATCAATTTGGCGGGAGATTGAATGAGGTTATGAGTGTTTTAGGCTACAGTTCAATTTCCAAACAAGTTATCAAGCTGTCAAAAAAAGACCTGACATTGTCTTTAGTACTGAGGACAGGATAAAAGTACAAAACCAACTTAATGCTAAAGTGGATTGGTCTGACCAGAAGTGAAAAACAGGATTCCTTCTGACTACATTCTCTTAGATATGTACGCAAAGCTGTGCTTTAGTTTAAAGGTAATGTGGAGGATGGCATGCTTGGTGGTGTACAGTAATCTCTGCAAAAAAAAAACCTCTCCTCTCATGCTGCTGATGGTGTTTCCTAAGGTTGATATTTATCGTAGAGGTACATAAACTTCCCATAGAAATGCAATGGATTGCTAAGGAGCATCCTAGTACAGATATGATATGCCTGTCAGCAATTCTGTGAGCGGGTGGTTAAGTTCCAAGTACTAAGAAGGCAATAGTGTCATGATTACCTTGACACTGAAATTAGGTTTTTAGAAATTTGCTCCGACATGCAGGCATGGGCAAACAAGGAATTCTTGCTCACTGTAGGATGGTTTTAAGGTGATGGACGTTTGTAACAGCTGAATAGCTATCCTAGCAATGTAACTTTTGTCATCTTAACCCTTAATAAAAATAAAATTGTGATATTAAAAACATGTGAGCCTTTGCAATTCTATAAATCAATAAAGAAATAGGAAGGGAGGACCAGATGAGAGGAATTTTTGAGGATGAAAGAGGTTTGAACAACAGGGGAACACCCAGAAAAAATAGTCACATGGAGGCAAATGGATAAGTCTACAAAGAGAGAAGAAAAGAGCAAGGATTATGGGTGTCTGCAAAAATGGAAAAACCCTGGGCTATATGTCAGAACCGTGACTTCTAAGGCTTTGACATATTGCCAAGGAAATGATCAGTCAGCACAGTTTTATAGTACAGGGCTCATCACTGACAGACTTAAAATGCATATATTTCCTGCTAAGCCTACAGGATTCCCTGTTCCCATCATTTTCAAGTATGAGCTTCAGATATTTATGGCCCGGGTGGTTTTGCATTGTAGCAGTATTTCCTAAATTGCTGGCTTGGGTCTAAACTTTACTTTTGACATGACAAGAACATTTGCATGTTTCTTGTACAATGGATAATAATATTGTGCCTCTGTGCAATATATCTTAATATGCATTTTTAAACTTAATGGCAATAGGTAGTATATAGTAATGAACTTAGGTTTACTATAACAAATTCACGCCATTTAGCTCACTTTACATAGAGAAATGAATGACAGAGTTGGCTATCATGCCCCTCTCTTACCCTGTAGCTACGCTACTCAGGTGGGTGTAGGGAAGCAAAAAGTGAGATGTTTCACAATGCTTTTGAAAAAGAAATAAATTCTTCATTTCAGCAAACCTAATGACCTTTATTGTTCAAGACATAATAAGCAGAGATAGGCTGAAGTTTGATGTATAGAAATACCTACAATTCTACACAGAAAGCATTTTATTCAACGCAGTGTAACATTTTATAGAGTTAAATTACATTAGCTTTTTTCATATTTAAAATCATGGTAAATATTAAAAAGATTTTATGCCATCTCACTGTATTTGAAGTGTTTTGATATAACATAGATAAGTTGTACATCAGGAATAAATACTTCAGGAAATACTTTCTGTTGGACTAACAGCTAAATTATTTTACATACAGAAAAACAATGAGAGAGTGTAGATGGAGTTCTAAGGTATGAAAATATAGCAGTTAGAAATTTGATCTGTTTGGATTTCTAATTTTGAAAAGTTACCTTCCTTTAATTTTAGCACAACACTGAGGTGGTTTTTTGGAGTTTGAGGTGCTTTCAGTGGAGCTCCTTTGCTCTTCATCTCTTTCTCCTCCCATGGAGTCAACAGCATTCTTTGACAAAACATTAGCTTTTTATCATTATGTCGAATATTACATAGCTAGATTGGGAGGCCTTGTCGTATTTGATTTTCTGGCTTTCTGAATACTTTGTATTCTGTACTCATTGAATTGTATCCTTTTATGGACTTTTCTAATTCAGTTTCTTTTTTTTTTTTTGCAAGGACCTGGGCTGAATAGTGCTTTCTGTCGTCTCTGCAAAGTGTTAAAATGAAGTGGCTTAGAAACCTTGAAATTGTAATTAAAAGGTGAATCTCGACAATAAAAAACTTAAAAAAGGAAATATGTAAGAGCAAAGCCTTTATTGCATTTGTGATCTTTGTGAATAGAGGCATGATTGAGGAAGTCTGTTCCTGTCAAATAAAACTGCGGACGATTCATAGCTTTATGCACTGCCTGTCGGACAAACCTGTTAACACCTTGCCGGGGCTATCGTTTTTAATTAGACATTTAGACATATCTGCTTTACATGGTTTAGTTATCCTGTGAAGGTGGCAGACAAAATGTATTCTCTCCAGCTTACACTAAAACCAATTTGGTCCTAAAGAAAGAATCCTTAATTATTTGAAACTCAGAGTTAAATAAATATAAAATTAGACAAACTTACATGTCCAGGAAGCAATCCGCCTACTGACTGATGGATAAAATGCTACAAATGAAAAGCCAAGTTTCACAATTGTTTGAATGGTTTTTAAGTTAATATTTATCCTTTCACTACTTTAGACTTTTTGGGTAATAAAATAGAATATCTTGTGTTTTTGTCTTTGTGTATCTGTTTGTAGGTAGGAGAAAGACAATTTGTGTTGGTGACAGAGGAGTCCTTTGATGCGCAATACTATGTTTCCCACAACAAGTTTTACGAACAGGTAAGGAAGCTGTTAATTATGGAAATCAGGTTTACTTTGTAGGATCAAAAATCATTCAGTTCAAGTTTTTAGATATCGTTGTAGTACAACAGAACGCACAAATTACAAATGCATCATTTTAAAACAAATGTCATCTCAAAGCAAACAGGTCAAATTCATGTCCAGGTGAACTTTAGTTAAAAACCAATCCACGTAATCCCATTGCAATCCAATCATAGTCGCATTTGGGTTTAAGTACACGCGTTCTAAATTTTATGATCATTACACAATCAATTGATCATAAAATTATTTTCAAACTTGAACTCAAATCCAGTGTGATGTAAATTTTGTCATATGCATTTTCCCATTGAGTCAGCCAGGACCGTGCTAGCGTCTATCTGCAGTCAAGATTTTTGTGACCGCACTCACTCTGCACCAATATACAGGCAGTATATAAAGAAGACCTAGTATTAGATAAATAGTAAAAGAAAAAAAGAGCAATGACGCTTGGTTTTTAGTAATGGAGTTTGGTTAGATCTGCTGTTTTCCTTTTTTGGAATTATTTATTTCCTAGGGTAAAAAAGACAAAAAACTGCACTAGGTCACTGTCGGGTAGAAACCTCATATCTCCATTTTTAGTGTTTATGGTTTCTTCTGAAAATCAACTCTATTGATCACCCTTCACATCTGCCTGGGGAGTTATTTGTGCACTGAAATATGATCATGTAGGTTTGAACACAAAATTAAGAATTTACATTTGGAAGCGATATTGCGCTTTTTTTCATATCCAATTTCAAATCCAAATTCTTTGGATTTACAAAGTTTCTTTCCAACAGCAGCAAATGAGAAATTATTTATCCTTTCTTATTAGTTTTTTCTTCTCTTCTGAATAGACAGTAACAACCCCCCCACCCCCCCCATATGCATACAGGAGAGGTATGCTTAGACCTTAAGGCTGAACTGGGAGAGGAGAAGAAGATAGATGAAAATAAAAAGCATTTAGTCTACAGATTATATAATTTATAGTAATGTTGCCTCAGGCGATGCTCTTTAATGCTTCAAGGGCTTTTATGTATAGCAGTTTCTGCTGAATGACATTTCAGCAGAACGAACATCTGACATTAGATTCATAATAGACTAGCCACTCTGCTATGCACATGGCTATCTCTGCTCACAATGTACAGTAAACAAAACTTTCAATAAATCAGAATTAGAGTTTTTGTTTCTTGGATCTGGAACTAAACCAACTCTCACTTCTCATTTTCACACTTAGTAAATTTTAGGGTGTGCTTTGGCTGTCACATGGAGCACTCGCAGCAGGTGTCAGAGGCTTGGCTTATATTCACCAAAGTAGGTTAGCTATAATATTTGACATACTCACAAATGGACACCAACACACCCTACGGTGTTCATGAGAGAATTTGGCAGCTGATAACACCAATACTTTTTTTTCTTTTTTACTGTACTAACATTAAGGTCAGCCCTAAAGACATACACATTTCATACACACGACACACACACGCACAGCAGTTGCATGGCTTCAAAGACCTGAAGTCAAACTGTAAAAAATTTACTTTAAAACATCTTCAAATAAATCAATTTCCTCCTGCTTTAACCATCATCAGAAATATGTTTGAAGTTGTTTTTTTATTAGCAGAGAGGGCATGGGACGGTAATAATTTTTTCCTCCCTTCTACTTCCCTCCCCTCCCCTTTCCTCCTCCTGCTTTGCACCTCCTTCTGCAGGCTATAAAACCTAAGTCACAAGTGTTACCCGGTTCATGCGTGTTGTTGGAGTGCACACGCCGGAGTCATCCAAGTGTGCGTTTCCAGGCATATGTGTCAGTTGAAAAGAGATGTTGTTTGATATTTTAGTCTCAAAACCCTCTTGTACTCTTAAATTACATTTCGCTTTAAAAAAGCAACAGCTTTGCGAAAAACTATGAACCAGTATGTCACTGAATCTGTTTCTCTGAAGCTGCTGCCTATACCCACAGGACACAAGGAGTTATAGTTGTGTGAATTCTATAGAGTCTTCACACTACAGTGATCCTCTCGTTCTTTCAACTGCTTCTCTATGTTTTTTGGCATTTAACTGCTACTTCAGTTTTTGTGACCTTTCAACTATTCAAATATCAAAACATTCATCTCTTTCAGGACACGCTGGCTGTGACTTCTGCTTTTTATAGCTTTAATACTGTTTAAAATATTTCACAAGTAAAACATTTCCTAGAATGGAACTGCACAGGCTTTGAAATCATTCAAACACCTTGCTATTTGAAGCCTCATTGCTTCCCCTTACTTCTAACCATTTAAACTTTAAAGAGGCCTAACTTTTATGACGGTTCTAAGTGCATACTCATTTTCCCACCTTAAACTGATAACATCAACCACTGTGACGTTCAGCTGATCTCCTGCATTCTACAGTTTTTGGGAAACAAATTGCTTTTACTGCCACACATTTAACCAGTGGTGTCCAAGCTTTTCCATTTTAAAGTACTCTACAAAAATGTTTTTTGTTTTTGTTGTTGATTTAATTTAAAAATGCTGAACTGATTTTTATTATTTTACCAACAATAATCATAATAGATAATCATCATTTTAATTAAACTAAGATCTTATTGTAGATCTTAGGTAATGCCTACAATTTTCTAAATTATTTTGGATTTCTTGTTTTCTATTTTTGTGGTGTAGAATATATTTTTTCTGTACGTTTGCAACAACAACAGTGTGGATCCCTGTTTCTTCAAATGCTTTAGGTAATTAAGAAAGTTTAGAGAATGGCCTGGTTTTGATTAAAGTTGCTAGATGTTTGTGGTCCGTTTTACTATAAAATTAAAATGAAACAAAAAAACATGGTTAATAACCAAACATCCTTGGAGTTGTACCCAACATTTTCCATTTTAACATGATCTTTCATTCTGTAAAAATTTACCACAAACATTTCTAAAAACATTTTTACAATTCATTTTTTTATTTTGCTGTTTTTAGATTAACATAAAATAACATTAAAAGCATGCAGAGCAATAGTCATCTTCCTTAAACAAAAACATGAGATTCAGCAGAAAAGTTCAGAGTGAGAAAGAAATAAAAGTAACAATAGCCAAGTGACCATTCCTAAGCTGCCGTCCAAGGTGCCCCAAATGGCGCCCGGGCAGCTTGGGACTCCCCTGCCTTTAACCATGATCAAATCATACACCACAACACAGAAACATTTTTCTTTTTCTCATGAAAGCACTTTTAAACTATAATATTTTAAGCAATTTGAACTACATGTCTCTGAATTTGGAGAAGTTGAATTTTCCAAAGACCATAATACAAAAATCAGCTCAGTTTTGCGAAGACGTTAAAGATGGATCATTGCTTTTAAAAATTCAAGTCAATAGCATATTGAAAATACTTAATCTTTTCCAAAGGGAAATTAAATGTTGTTTTCTACTCAAACTATCCAAGTTTCTCCAGAGACTTATTATAGATCCTGATGGCTGTGGGCAGAAAGGATCTCCTGTAGCGGCCTGCAATACAGTGGATCCTAAAAGGCCTCTGAATACTCTACTGTTGCTTTACAGTCTTGTGAAGAGGATGCTCAGAAGATGGATATGTAGCTGAAGGGTCTAAGCTTTTCTCAAGAAAACAGTCTTCTCTGTCCCTGTTTGTATACAGCTTCTCTGTTGGATCTCCAGTCCAGTATGTTGTATTGATTGACGAGGATCACCTGTTCACTCACACACAGCCCTTCTTTCTAACAAACTGTGATCTGTTTGATCAAGTAGTGAAGGATCCAGGCGATGTGTACACCTTTCCTGTGGACAATTCCACGTTCATTGACTCCCTTACGGGGTCCACATTTCTGTCTCTAGGAAAAGGAAATCTACATGTCTGTGCTCGTCCAACCATCTGTCTCAAGCTCTTCATAAAAGAGCTTATGCAGTTGAAGAAAAAAAACATTGTCTGAGGGTTGTCCCTGTGGCTCATTAAATGGAAACTGGTTCCTGCCTCTGCCTCTTTCAAGGCAGATCATTTTACTTAAACATAATGGGCATTAAAGATGTAAATCACAAATCTAAAATACAAATATAACACAAATTACTTTAAGATATGATAGAATGGACCCTTTGGAAATTATTAGATTAGGAAAACCACCTCAATAAGTCAGTCAGTCTGTAGCATTCACTACTCTGAGCAAATCTTACATACATACTTGCTGCCCTGAATTGGTTTCAAGTCACTGTGCACTTTCACCCCGATTCAAACACATTTAATCAATTTTTTTCTACATTTCATCACATCTTTGCTTTCTTTATGGAAGCTGGGTTATACCTCTTTGCTGTTGCACAGTAAAATCAACACAGAATAGGTTTTTACTTTTTTTTTTAAATTTTACCAGGAAAATCCCTTTGAGGATAAAAATCTCCTTTTCAAGGGAGTTCTGGCCAAAATTATACCAATATTAAAAGGTTTAATGAGATCTAAACCTTAAAAAGTTATTCAAATTTACATATTCCAATATTGCCTCTGACACTGGGCTTCTCAGACTTCTTGATTACATCTAATTCTTTAAGTTCTGCTATTCATGTTATACTGTATATTTTCAACAGATTTTTTTCTCAGATTTTACAGGGCAAAAAGCATTGGTTTTAGATAGAATATAGGACAATCTGATAGAGAGATGGGGGGATTAAGTGGTCAAAGTAGAGAAAGGGGCAGAGGGAGGTTTACAGGTGAACTTTCATTAGAGGGAACTGTGTACAAAGGTAGAGCAAGGTGTGACTATGATTAAGTAGTCTGGTTTTACTTTACAAAATCAGATTATATCTGTGTGGCAATTAAATTAGGTAGGTCATTTAACCCCTCTCAGTATGCTCGTGTGTTTGCAGTTCAATGAGGAAGTAGGAGTCGATGTTTTAATGAAATTGGACATGCTCTTTCATCATTTAATCACCATGTTATGGTCCAGGAATGACCCGTGCCCACCTGCACGAACAGGCCTGCTGTTCCACCTCTCTACTCACAGGCTGCTTGCTGGCTACTTGCATGCACACGCACACTCTCTCACAGAGGTCAGAGTGTTGAGCAGCAGGTGTTTTGATTGGATAGGTCTGCAGCCGGCTGCGTGTCCATTTGGCCTGAGCTCCCTCACCTATCATATTCCACCAGGCGGATAAAGAGCGACAGATTAACAGGGAGGCAGGAAGAGTCCTGCCAGCACAGCAGTGACCATCTCCCCACCAGTTCATATGCTATTATCTTCCCAGTCAGTGACTTAGCCCAGGAGAATTGTGTAATGGTTAGACCGACCACCAGATGATCTGAGTCAGCATGTTGCCACCCTGCTGATGTGAGTCACTAATTCCCAGTTATTTCAAGACTGCCAATTCTGATGCCTGTAAAGAGCAACAAAATAATTTATGAATAGGTATTATTTTTAAACCTTTATGAACACTAAAATATAAAAGAAATATTTGAAATTGATTTATTTGCCTTAATTGAAGGTGTTTTGTTAAAACATGTATGTTATTGTTGAGCCCTGAAGTTATTACTTATAACAAAGAGTCATTTTCTTTTACTCAGGACATACATTTTGTTATGTTTACAAGAAACAGAAGAAATGCTAAAAATGAAGTTGTGAATATATTTCATTTAAGCTTTCACAGCTGCAGTTTGAAATCCTTTCAGTAATCACACAACACAAGCCATCCAATTAGTGTTCACAAAAAAAGATTTACTCTTGAAACAAAACAGTAAATCAGTGTTATAATAATCTATTATACATCATTTCAAACTTGTCAGATCTGTAGTTTAAAAAGTGTTTTGAAGGGAAGGGATTTTCATACAATTTTTATTCACAGGGATAATCATTAAGAACACATTTCAATTCACAGGCAGCATAATTATAATTCTTTTTTTTCTCTTTTCCCTCCTGCTGTGATCAGCCAAGGTTTATGGTTGCCATGGTGAAATAACAGGACAAACTCAAATCCCTCTGGTTTATCACGCAGCTGTTGCCATACTTTTTGACCTTGAGGACTTACATAAATGGAACAGAACGCTGTTTATTCTTAGGAAGGCAGTGACAAATCAAAATATAACAGCTTTGAGCATCAGTTAATTAAAAATGTAATTGACAGATATGAAGGAACGTGCAGAGTGTAGATCAGTCAGTGAAAATTCTGTTTATGCAGGGCTGCTGTTTTGGGCAAATTACAGCAAAATGCTGCATTGATCCAAAATCTGTTACTAAATGACTCGCAGAAATGTTCGCAAAAATACTACTTTAAAATTTTTTTTTGAGAAGGTTACTTGGATATTTTACAGTGGACTGTAAAAAATGAAATTATACATTTTTATCAAATTTTTGGTGCTTTGACGTTTTTCTTTAACTGCAGTGATCTCCTATTTGCAGGTGCTGGTACCTAAAAGAGCTGAATTCAAAGGGAAGATGATTGAAGTAGACGTCTACGAGGCAGGAAAACACTTTATGAAAGGACAACCAGTAGAAAACAGTAAGCCATTCACTCCCTCCATTTCCATGCCTCTTAGGAAAGGAGAAGTGTCTGGGCTAATGCAGGTAAGCACAAGGACACTTAGACAGATTCAAACGTTTGAAAGAAATGTCTGTTTTCCAAGCACTTGCTATAACACAAAAAAGCAATGTCACATACGTTATTGTGGCGGGTTCAATAGTTGGAACTCCTGCCACTCTATATGTCTCTAAGTGTTATTGGGCAACAGTGAGCCACACATTGCCTATGCTGAGTTTGTTGTGGTAATTTTGGCCCCATGTTGCACTAAGTAGATAACATTTGTGTGAACTATTGGGATCTAAGATACAGCCCAGAGAAGATTTCTTTATTTATCAGGAATGTCCCATTGAGATGCAAATCTGTTTTGCCAAGAAGTCCTGATCAAGATGCACAACGAATCTTTCACACGTAAGCACATCGACTGGAAAACACAGAGCTGAAAGACAAACACAGCAGTCAGTAAAAACAAAAACTCATTACCCTCATAAAGAGCATATGTTAGGAATGCAGCTTAATCTGACCTTTACATGAACTAGGAACTATCAAAAGCACCTTTTCTGAAGAACAACAGTTGTGTACATTGGAACAATGTTTAAGCAGACAAATATGTAAAATAGTAACTTCCCTTTTGTGTGAGTGTGCGTGTTTTAAATTTAAATGAAAGTTTTTCTTCACAGTAATGATGGTGTCCAGATGACAGTTTGCTATGATGACTTCTTGTTCTTGAACTCGTAAAAAAGTAACATTAAACCTTTTTTTTTTTATTTGTCCTTTTACTCGTACTCGTCGTCTTCCCCGTCATCTGGGGCTGGGTCGCGGGGGCAGCAGACTCAGACTCACTAGGGACAGCCAGACTTCCCTCTACCTAGACACCTTCTGTAGCTCTTTCGGGGGAAGCCCAAGGCGTTCCCAGGCCAGCCGAGAGACATAGTCCCTCCGGCATGTCCTGGGCTGTCCCCAGTGCATCCTCACGGTGGGATGTGCCTGGAACATCTCCCAAGGGAGGCGTCCAGGGGGCATTCAATACAGATGCCCGAGCCACCTCAACTGGCTCCTCTCGATGTGGAGGAGCAGTGGCTCTACTCTGAGCTCCTCCCACCGAGTTCTCACCAGCGCATTTCACCGGTGACACTGAAAGTTGTCATTATTACACAAAGATTTGGCCGATACGCAAATTTCTTATGAATATATTGGCCCTTTGACTGACATCTGGGCTCCCTCCATTTGGTTTTTATGTTGAGTATTGTGCATGCGCTGAGTCTGTTCCCGCTTCCTTTCACCCTTTGACACTGTGCAACCACTAACGGTACAGCTTTCTAAAATCATGTCAGCTTCGAAGGGTGGGTATAAACGGCACCATATCCCAGCGTTCTTCCCGGTAGCTGCTAAGCACAAATCGGGTGACAGTCATTCCACTAACGGCGAGGAGCAATATGACGGGCCTGCAGCCAGTACTAGCACTGCGTCAGTTATAGACAAGGGTCTCATTTCTGCTGTTGGAGGACTTAACAAGCAGAAGAAACTGAGGTCTGGCATCGATCCAGCATGGAAAGAAGCCTTCCAGTGGCTGTAAATAACCGCAGATGAAGCTGGTATGCCTTCACATTGGGTTATTTGCGCTCACCTTTGAACCTATGATTTTACTTAATGCCGCCTAGTCACCAAATATAAATAAAGTATTTATCTCTGACTGTGTGCTGCCCATGTACTTACCTATGTTAAAGTTATGTAAAACAGTTGAATTAATTGCTAAAACTCACTCAATAATAATGCCCCTCCTAACAACAAGGTAACCCTTCCAAACACCTTAAAATCCAATAGCTTTTAATAGCTTAAAAAAATCTGTTTTTTTAGCACCCCCCCTTAAAAAAAATCGTTTCTCCTTAGCATGTCCATGAAAGTTATGACCAGGACCAGTGACAAAAAACAGCCCTGCCGGAGTCCAACATGCACCGGGAACATGTCCAACTTAGTGCCCGCAATGCTGACCAAACTCCTGCTTCGCTTGAAGAGACCGGATGGCCCCTACAGGACACCGTGAGGGAAACGGTCAGATGCCCTCTCCAGGTCCACAATACACATGTGGAACAGTTGAGCAAACTGATCCCTCGAGCACCCTGTAGAGGGTTTAAGGCTGGTCCAGTGTTCCACGGCCAGGACGAAAACTACACTGCTCCTCCTGAAGCCAAAGTTTGACTATCTGCTAGACTCTCCTCTCCGATACCCTGGCATAGGCTTTACCAGGGTAGCTGAGGAGTGTGATCCCCCTGTAGTTGGAAAACACCCTCCAGTCCCCCTTGTGAAGTGGGAACACCACCCCGGTCTGCCAGTCCATAGGCACTGTCCCCGATCACCACGTAATGTTAAAGAGGCTTGTCAGCCAGCCCCACAACATCCAGAGACTTATGGTACTCAGGGCAGATTTCATCCACCCCCAAAGTCTTGCCACCTGGAGCTTTTTAACCACATCAGTGACTTCAGCCTGGTTGATGAAAGACTCCAACTCTGAGTCCCCAGTCTCTGCTTCCGTCAGGGAAGGCGTGATGGTAGAATTGAGGAGATCCTTGAAGTACTCCTTCCACCTCCTTATAATGTCCCCAGTCGAGGTGAGCAGCTCCATACCCCAATTGTAAACACTGTTTGCGAAGCACTGCTTCCCTCTCCTGAGGCACCGGACGGTTTGGCAGAATCGCTTAGAGGCCGACCGGAAGTCCTTCTCCATGTCCTCACCAAACTCCTCCCAGGCCTGAGTTTTGCTTCTGCCAGAGCCCGTGCCATGGCACGCTTGGGTTTAGATCGGGGATGCCATTCCTCCCAATCCCACCCCTCCAGGTGTCTCTGTTGTTTCGCACGTGGCCGTTGAAGTCCCCCAGCAGAATGATGGAATCCATGAAAGAGGCACTTTCCAGCTCCCCCAACAGGGACACCAAGAAGACCAGGTGCTCTGCACCACCGCTCAGCCTATGGGCTGACACAACAGTCAGAGACCTGTCCCTGACACGAAGATACAGGGATTCGACCATCTTATTCACCGAGGTAAACCCTAACATCAGACGGCTGAGCTGGGGCGCGACAAACAAACCTACCCCAGCCCGCCGCCTCTCGCCACAGGCCACTTTAGAGTGGAAGACAGTTCAGCCTCTCTGGAGGACCTCCAGAACCCACTGGATAGCCTATTTCTAGCCTATCTCTCGACCTCCCCCACAAGCTCAGGATCCATCCCGCCACGTCCTTAGAGCCAGTTTAAGCATCCAGATGACATTATGTGCCTTGTTCTAGTGGTCCTCATGAAGGCATCTGAACCACTCTTTGTCTGACCCGTCCCCCAGAGCCTGTTTGCCATGGGAGACCCTACCAGTGGCATTTAAGCTCCGGTCAACATAGCCTCTATGAACAATCGAGCACTCAAACCCCTTCACCACATTAAGGTAGGGTTGTTAAATACAAAAAAATTAACTTTAATGTTTTTTGGGGCCTTTGGAGCATTTTAGAATTGAACAAATGACGCAAAAATGGAATGGATTGTTATACACTGAGTAGGTTCTTTAAAACATAGTTTGACGTTGTTTCTGTGAACTTAGTATCACATATGGTCAAGTCCTGGGACTTATTTAAGGAACATGCATTTAGGTTCTATATGCCTATAATACATTAAGGCTACGTTGACATTGTTTGCAAATGCGTACCAAATCCAACTTCTTTGCCTGTATGCAACCCATATCTGACTTTTCTCATGGCATTCAGAACGGCCCAATTCCGATCTTTTGTCCTCCAAAAACAATCAGAATTCCGCCATGTGGTACTAAATTGAACACGTTTCCTATAGTTTTCAAAATGTCCGAACGTAGCCTTAGGCAAATGTGTTATTATATGCAGCATTAAAAGTTTTATAAGGGTAAGGCTGGTAAGGTGGTCAGTTCATTAATAAACTGCAGTTAGAATGTATTCCCAGCAATCTTTGCACACGGTAAAATAGACATCAGGTCAAATTATGAAATCTACTAGGGGCTTCCTCTCAGCTCTCACCGTGGGCTCGTGTACTTAATTTTATACTGAACGGGTTTGTGAATAATCGGAATCAATTTATAGTAAAACGCACAAAATTTCCCAGCTGATGCTTCCAGGTAGTGACAGAAGCCGAATTCTGTATCTTCATAGCTCTAAATGTGCCTCCTTTCCTCCACACATTTGTGAAACCTGCATTTACAGCCTGCTATTCAGTTTCTTTGCTCTTTAGCAAACAAATAGGGCGTGAATACATGTGTCCTTATTTTAAATCTGCCCTCACCTCTGGAGTTTGTGAAGAAGCAGAAGTGTATCATGCCTGAGATAAGTAATTTTAGATAAGCTGTTGCTGGCTAAACTGTTCTCTATCTGCCTTTCACCTCACACACACAGCAGCACACAAAACCATGTTAATGTATCTGTTTCACTGCATGTTATTTTTCACTCTGACTAGCTGTAGCTTATAGCTTAGGACATGGAGCCACTGAGCAGAATATGATACACTTTCTAATTTCACACTCCATCAGCCTTTACTTCCAGACAGAGAGGGAGGGGAAGAAAGGTACAGACATGTGCGGGAGGGGGGGCATGGATGTTGAGGAAAGCAAGCAGAGAAAAGAATGGATAGCAGAGAATAAATTTAAAATAAGGAAAGCAAAAAGGAAGATTACCTATCAAACCAAGCGACATGTCACTCAGCCTAAAAAAGTTTAGGGCAATGGAGCCCAAAGCTAGTTGGACCATAATGTGTTCAGTCCACATTCTGTCTACAAGCATCTTGTCCCTGTCCCATAGTCTTTTTCCCATAGATTCATACACAAAACATATCACCTTCATCACACTGTTGTTGACATTTTGACTTTCTTTTATTTCTTGAATGTTTTAATCAATTAAAAGAAAAATCTATATTGTAAAGGACTTCGTCTGTAGTGATTGGTCAATAGTTATGTGCTTGGTTTAGCAGGTGAAAGACAGAAACTACAAAACCTAATGAAAGTGCATTATAGATTAAAATATGAGCACATAAAAAATATCTAATTAAAAAAGGACTACAAAAACAGAATAACAAAGCCTGGGTAATTCAGAAACTAGGGGCAGGGGGAGATAGGTTTGTTTTGATTTTCTGGTGTCTCTTAACTCATAGAAATGTATTAATTCTTGCCTTTGCTTTCCACAGTATATGTGTTGTAGGCACTTGATTTATTAAGTTATCTCCAATGATGCTGTGACAGATTTCTAATTCGTAAATGACCCGGATTAGATGCTTTTATTGGTTGTGCAATAAGTGACCTAATGTTGTGGAAACATAGCAGAATCTGTAAGCTGCTCACTCCACTGTCGAGCATCCTGGTAAACGTAATATTTCTGACAGGTGCGTGAAAACTGCATCAGTTTTATCAATATTGAATGTGTTTTTTTACCCACTTTATTTCCAACTGAACCTTTTTTTAATAAAAACACAGGTAATTCTGCCTAAAGATCAACTGATCAGGATTTTGTGGCCATTTTCGTATCTTTATCGTTTGTGAAGGTTTGGGATGCCGATACTGATTTTAGCTATAAACTAAGAAGATATAAGATTAGAAAAGGGTTTTTCCCACTTTGCTAAAATTTTATTTAAGTTAGTTTTAGTTTCAATATCTCAGTTCATCTGTAATCCTACCTTAAATATTACGTAGCTTCCTAAACTTTACATTAAATACTCTGACAGGCTTGGCAAATGCACTTCTTACTAGCATAGTCTGTTGCTGCTACTGTGGACAGTTGCAGAAATATGTGGATTACTGTTGTGTTGGCCATCTTTGGTTGTGTTAGTGCTTTGAATTTGTAGTGATGAAATGGTGACCATTCCATGACTTCACATGGTTCTTAGAGATGTAGAACATTTATAAGCTTCATATTTTCAAGGTACGAGGACTCCACTCCTTATCTTTTGGCAGCTTGCCATGATAAGTACTGTTTTTAGCTGTCTTCTCTTTTCCCTACAACCAGGTTGTTTACTAAAACATCCCTGGTATTGGTACCTCAAATTGTGCTAATGCCCTTTAGCCATTACAATCCTTTAGCTTTAATAAGCTTTGCACAACCTACTGAGGAATGTCAATTTGACAAAAATGATACCATTGTGCAACCATGCCAGAGTGAGGTATAAGTGTAAAGAATAGACCCCTCTGATGTAAGCTGAGGTGGAGCATCTATGCACCACATTTGCACAATATTCCCCTGTTTAGAACCATCCTAAAGATGAACCCTACTCTCAGTTGTTTAACACATGTTCACTTGACATCTTGACTTTTCAGACTCTGGAGATCAGTGTAAGGTCTGAGGTGTTTTTAAGTTTAATCACTTCTAACCTTCTAGTTCAACATATTTAGCTAATGTCATTCACAATAATCAGATGTTTCAGCTTTAGGTGTAGTCAGAATTTTTATTTGCTTTGGTAATAAAGCTTTGTAGCACTTAACTGCATCAAATTATTTTGGTAGGGATATTGCCTGCATTGGTGGTAATGTATAAATTTTTAGGCTTAGCACATTTATTTTACACATTTAAAACAAAAAAGTACATTTTCAATTATTTAAATTATATATCCCTTTTGGAACACTACAAGTAGATTTATAGTCTTATGCATGTGCAATATCAGTATACAAATAATTGTTGCATTAGGTTGGTTTATGAGGATGCTGCAAAGGTACCTTCATTATTAAAACATAAACTGGCACTGCATTATTACATATCTGGATACAAGATTTGGCAGAAGTTGTAAGTAGTTGACTGACTGCATAACTACAAGAATGTCATGCCTGCAATAGGATCATGCTGTTGGTTGTAATACATGCATTCACATTTATCCTGCTAGAAGATTTTTCAGCTGCAAATGACATTAGTGATAAGAATAAGGGAAAAGGAACAACAAACCTAAATGATTTTGGTTTATTAGCACCTATCATTAGGGATGTGGAACAACAATGATAAAAGGAAACAATAGCAAGAGTCAAATTCCAAAGGTTACTTTTCTTTTACTTTAACAGAGATCAGCCTTTACCAAAACAGTGGACAAAACCATGAGGCCCACAAAGCAGCAGAAAGTGAAAAATGTTTCTTTTGAAACAGGTTGATTGTTTGGGGCAGAGATGTTAGGCTCCAGATTGTGCTCTGTAACAGCTCCACAACTCTTCCAGTCAAGCTTCTCTCACTCTTCCCACTCTTCAGTTGTGGGAGCTTAGCCCAAAGCTGAAGCCAAATTTAAGTGACACACTAAAGAGAACCGAACTAAAGATGAATTCTTAAAACAGGTTGGAGTATTTACCACTGCTCATGTCTAACATTTTAGCATAGGCTACTTATTGCCGTGTTTTCTCAGTGTAGCCATAAACAAAAACTAAAGTTTGAATGTTTTAGTATTCCTGTTGATGCTGATATGGAATGAGTTTAATAAATTCCTGAACAGTAACGCAATTTAGGACTTTTCGTATGATGCACAATACGTTTGATTGCTGGGTGCAAAGAAGATACTCAAAGATGTGGATGTGGGTTTCTTATTTTATGCACAATCATAAAAGTATTTATTCTGAATTCTAAAGTCTTTGTTTAAAATAGGTTAATTTATTTAAAAAAAACTCCTCGTTTTATGTGTTTTTAATCAAAAAACATGTTACATATTATTTACGAAGTTGATATTTTTGTCATTTATGTAGGTCTTAAGTTTTAATCCCTATGTTCTTAAAAAGGACTTTAAAAATTGTAAATTGAACTCGCTACAACTTGCAGAAACTTTGACACAACCAATAAATTTCATTCCACTTCACGATTGTGTCTCACTTGTTGTTGATGCTTCACAAAAAATTAGAATTTTATATCTTTATGTTTGAAGCCTGAAATTTGGCAAAAGGTTGAAAAGTTCAAGAGGGCCGAGTACTTTCGCAAGGCACTGTAAGTGGGTGATTGGGTAGGCTGAGGTCTATAATGTGTGTCTCAGAAAAGGAGTGAAGTGAAAGATCTATCATCTCAGAAGTAGACGGAGAAATGATTACATACCAACCAACATCCATAGTGATATATGTGGGAAGGAAGCAATATGGTTAAATGGATAGAATTGTATTTAGAAGTAGGGAATGGATGGACCTTAGAGAAGACAGAAATATGTCTGAATTATACAGTGGTGTGAAAAAAGGGTTTGTTCCCTTTCTGATTTCGTATTTGTTTGGATGTTTGTCATACTTAAGTGTTTAACAGTAATGTAAGCCTTGATGGCAGTGAAGCAAATAACTGATCGATGAGGAGTTAAACAGATGCATGTATGAGCAGCCAATGCAATAAAATAGAAGGGACAGATTAATTGTGTGTTGATATCACCCTGCTGATGTCCAGGAGATCTGCAGATTGAAAATGTGTGTATACATAAAGAGAAATGTATTAATCAGAAACAAAAATCCTGTGTTTTTAATTTATCTAATCACATTAGTTATTATTGAACCTACTATCAGATTGGTGGCCCTTTTTTCTAGTTATTGATGCAAGAAAGTCAGTTCATTGTATTATTGATGACTAGCAAGATTTAAAGAACAGCAAAATATCTTTTAAGTGTTAATTTTGTTCGTAATGTGCATTTTAGTTGAGCCTTACGTTATTCTTTAGCATGAAAACATGCTGGTCAAACTCTGTTAAAGTTATGAACTGTGGGGTAAAAATATATATATTTTTTTAAACATTTTGTCCTGTGAAACTGCATCTTGTCCATGACATGACAGCTTTATTAAATACCCTTTATGATTTTGGCAGTTCATTTCAGAAAAGAAGATCCTGGTCTTCCTGAGAGATAAATGTCTTTTATTGACTTGGGTGGACTTTTCTTGATCTGTCCCATCATTCTGTTTTTCACTCTCTCCATGTCTTTTAGATTGTCATTCATAGAAAAATACACTTGCAGCAGAGGAGGAAGGGTAGTAAATGAATCTTTTTCGGTGGGACACAATAGTGTAGAAGGGATTCACCATCATGGTAATGGAAAGAAAGCAGAATGCTCCTTCACCTCTTCACATCCTCAGATTAAATTAAATTATAAAAGAGAGAGGCCAAAAAAATGAGGCAAGAATGAAGGACAGTGAGTGAAGTAGATGGAGAGATGAGGACACAGCGAGGCAGCTTGGAAGCCATCTAATAATCAGCTCTTTTCAAGGCATACTTTTTCAAGAAGACAGAGAGAATCACAGAAAGAGGAAAAGTGGTTCTGATCTTGCAGAGGGGAACAAGCACATAGCTTGTGTGAAATGCAGCATAGCAAAAAGAAAGGCTTGAGAGTTTACTAGAAGGGTCCAATGCCCCTTTCCAGTAACTATGGAGGACGAATCCTGTCATAGTTAAAAAATATGTTTTAAATATATATGAGTGTAATAAATATGAAAGAAGTAAAAGGAGTAGGAAAAAAAAACGAAGAAAAAGAAATTCACTTGTATTAAATAAACAAAGGTAAAATGAAGGAAAACATTTTAAGAAAAAACTTTATGATTTGAAACTTTGTAGTTTAAATAGAAATAGTGGATTAAAATAGAAATATATATATATATTTATATCTGATAAATTGATCAATTATTGAATACATTTCTTTTCTTATTTTGTTGCATTTACAAGTGGCTGAAATGAGCTTCCTCCATAGGGTGGCCGGGCACTCCCTCAGAGACAGGGTGAGGAGCTCGGCCATCCGGGAGGAGCTCGGGGTAGAGCCGCTGCTCCTCCACATCGAGAGGAGCCAGTTGAGGTGGCTCGGGCATCTATACCGGATGCCTCCTGGACGTAGGTGGAGGTGTCTGGGGAGAGAGAAGTCTGGGTGTCTCTACCAAGTATGCTGCCCCTATCTATTTATACACCATGCATATATGGATGTCATGTTTGTAATAGTCTTTTGTATTTAAATTTCAAAAGTCTATCAGGAGGACAGGGAGCTCTGGAAATTTGACTCTGGAAAACTATGAAGTTTTTAAAAACCTTTAGGAGCCCTTCGACACAGAAAGCTATACAAATAAGACGGACCCTCCTGCCCTCCTCTAAAAGCAGAGCTTCTACGTGCATGAAACATAGATCTGGTCATTGTTTGATTTCTTGCACTTTGCATCATAAAACTTAAACAAACGCTAACTGAACATAGCTTACATCATTAGTATATTGTTTAAACTGATCACATATACACATTGAGATCCTTGTGCACATCATGCTAGTATAAAGATGCACCCTGATGCAGCCCCCCTGGTGTGGCTGGCAGAATCCGACCTGTCTCCGGCTTTATGCGGCACATAAAGACAATATACAAGCTCGCATGACGCACACAATGAAGCTTTTCAAAATCTCAGAGAACATGCAGCCGTCATGGATTGTTGCTGTGATGTTGCGTTATTCTCACACATTGTCAAATATACTGACAGGACACGGGAAATGAAATCGGAGATTATGCTGTCTTTCTGGTGGAGATACAATTAATCCTCTCAAATCTATTTTTAGACTTAAAAGAGCTCAAAACACCAAAAGGTTGAGTTGGCCTTTGAATGTTTTTTTTTCTCAAATAGCAACTAAATAGTGTTATCAAGACAGCAGGAGGAGCTATTTTAAGGTTTTATTTAGCATGTCAAACCATATTACATGACCTGCACTTCTGAACCAAGATCACCAGAACAGGAATATATACTATGCCATCATAATATCAGTCAGTTCTATTTTCTGTGATGTTACCTAACATGTCGAAAAGCATGAAGAGGACTCATTCTGTTTTGTGCATTTTGAATGTCAGGTGGCTTTAAATTCCCGTGAAATGAGCTTGTGAACGAAAGATGAAAGATCCAAATTAGAGGGAGTTTAGTCCATAACTGTCAAGGCACAATGCAAGACGTTACTGAGTGCATTTTAAGGAGTTATTTTCCACTAGTGATGTTAATGATCGGAGTTTTATGAGCCTTTTTAAAAAAAATCTTTGTCAAGACTCACTCATGTTTTTAATTACCTTTTATTAAAGACACAGCACAGTTTTCTCATATTTAATGCTTGATGTCAAACATATGCACACACCTCATTGTAGAGACTCATTCTTTTCTTAATCTTTTACTGCATGTGCAATACTGGTAAAAATATTGGAAAAGAGCCGTCATTATATTGGACTTTCAGTGCAACTTTGATGGCCAAAGTAATCCCAAATAATGTGATTCCAGAATTTTCAGTATACAGTGCCTTGAAACATATTCCTCGAACTTAACCCGTTTCGTCACGTTAAACCATAAACTTCTATGTATTTCCTTACAATTTTAAGTGATCTACCAACACCAAGTGTTACATAAATTTGAAGAGGAAGAAAAAGAAAAATCCTACAAATTAAAATCGGAAAGGTACGATGTGCATTTATATTTAGGTCTCTTTACCCTGATACCCCTAAATGTAATTCAATAAAACCTGCTGTCTTCACATAATTGATAAAGAGAATCCACCTGCATGCGATTTAATCTGAAAGCCTCAGAGGTTTCTTAGACAACATTAGTGAACAAACAGCATCATGCAGATCAATAAATACACCAGGCAGGTCAGGAAGAAAGCTGTGGAGAAGTTAAAAGCAGAAACTTAAAACAATATCCCAAGCTTAGAACATTTACTGGAGCACTTTTCAATCTATCTCCAGGAATGAAAAGAGTAGGTAGCAGCTGCAAGCCTTCCAGGCCATGGCCTGGAAGGTTGAAACTAACTGACTTTGCCTAGGGAAGGAGAACTTTAATCAGAAAGGCAGCCAAGAGGCCCATGTTAACTCTGGAGAAGCTGCAGAGATTCACAGTTCAGTTGGGAGTCAACAGGACAACTACTAGTCATGCACTGAAAATTGCTAATAGAAAGCCTTAGAGGCTCTCTTTACAGGTCCAACATTGCAACGTTATTTTTAGTGACTGTCTTCATGTTTTCAATGCATTTATTACTTTGGCATGATTGTAAAACAATTGGCAGTGTATGGCAGAAAGCTAACACTGCACTTCAGCCTAAACACACCATCACCAAATGTGACACATGGTGGTGGTAGCATCATGCTGTGGGGATGCTTCTCTTTAGTAGGGACAGGGAAGCTGATTAGAGACACATAGATATTTGCAAGGCAATCCTGGTAGACAGGAGCCATTGTTTTAAATCAAAGTATATTCATTTATTTGAATGGTCTACTAAAGTCCAAACCTAAATCTAACCAAGTCTCTGTGGCAAGACTTGAGAGTTGATGTTCACAGATATTCCTTATCCATACTGACAGAGCTTGAGCTATTTTGTAAAGATGAATGAGCAAAGGTTTTAGGCTCAAAACCAAGATGTACTGTACATAGCTTTAATTGCTCAGAAAGGGGTTTCTGCAAAATATTTGCTCTGGGTCATCTGAGTACAAATGCATGGGACACTTTCCATAATTTTACCCATTTATCCCTTTTTCTTCCAGTATACAGTTATGCACTATTTTCTAGTAATCTGTCACATTACGTCCCAATAACATTTGTTGAAGTTTTTGATGGTAATGTGACAAAATGTGAAAAAGTTCAAAGGGCATCACAACGTTTGCAAGGCATTGAACAGCTATCAGTTAATTTTACCTTTAAATTTGATTGGCTTGATGATAATGTTGCATCCTGCTTACACAAGAGACTCAATGATATTTTTCTCTTGGCATTTTCAGAAGCATTGTGCTATACTTGTTATTATTAGTAAACACCAAATGTTTATACTTTAATGCTGGTATAATAAAAAAAGATTAAAGCTAAAATAAACCAACAGGCACTGGGGTGAAATTGGCTCTCAGGAAGAGAGGAGATTTGCATCTGCTGCAGAAGATGGGTTCTGTAGAATTACAAGCCTTTAAAAAGCATCAACCCAGCTTAGAGCCCACATCAGTGTTTTCCCTAGAGTACCGGGAGCTGACACATCTCTCCATCAGCTGGTCAGAGGAGACTGCATGGATCAGGCTTTCATGAACAAGTATCAGGGGCTCTGCATTAGATCAGAAGTCTGTTTCGGGCTTGAAGAATTGCTGAAAGTACATGGTGCGGGGAGTCACTGTCCCATCATGTTTACCTTTTGGTTCTATCTCTTTTCCTCTGGGTGAGGCTGTGTACTTGGTTTATTATTACAGCATTTCAGATTAAACTATTTTGTCCTCTCAAAGTTCATATGCAGAATAAGACATTTCTACAACTGTGAAGATGCATTATGTATTTTTTATTGTGAAGCAAACAACAAATAGGACTAAACTTTAGTGTGCATAACTGTTCACCCCGTCTAAAGTTAGTACTTTGTAGAGCAGGCTTTGGCAGCAATTACAGCTGCAAGTTGCTTTGCATAAGTCTAGCTGAGCTCGCTACATCTTGCCAATAGGAGTTTTGCCCATTCCTCGAGGCAAAACCGCTCCAGCTCCTTCATGTTGGATGGTTTTTGCTTGTGAACAGCGATCTTCAAGTACAATCACAGATTCTCAATTGGATTGCGGTCTGGACTTTGACGAGGCCATTCCAACACATTTAAATATTTCTCCTTAAACCACTCAAGAGTTGCTTTATGCTTCGGGTCATTATCCTGCTGGAAGGTCAACCTACATCCCAGTCTCAAATTACAGACAGTGTGTCCCAGATTTTGCTTAAGAATATATCTGTACTCATCCATCATTCAATATTTCTCTTAACATGCCCCAGTTTCCCAGTCCTTGCTGCTGAATAACATTCCCACAGCATGATGCTGCCACTACCATGTTTCACTCTGGGCATGGTGTTCTTGGGGTGATGGGATGTGTTGGATTTTCTGCAGACATAGCATTTTCCTTGGTGGTCCAGTTTTAGTATCTGATCAGAGCACCTTCCTCCATACATTTGGGGAGTTGCCCACTCACCTTTTAGCAAACCTCAAAATCTGCCTTCTTATTTTTAACACTAAGTAATGGCTCTTTTTTCTTTTTGCTTAGTAGTATTGCAGCCTCTGGGGTCTTTCACACTGAAAGATCATGTGACATTTAGATTGCACACAGGTGGACTTCATTCACTAATTAAGTAACTTTAGAAGGTAATTGGCTGCACCAGAACTCTAGGGGCTTCATAGCAAAGGGGTCAATAGATATAAACATGCAAATTTTCAGTTTTCTATATATTTTTTTCTCATTTCACTTCAACGACGTAGACTATTTTGTGCAGATCCATCACATAAAAAACATTTTAAAAAATGTAAATTATAAGTTGCAATGTAACAAAATATGCAAAAAGCCAAGGGGGGTAAATACTTTTTTAAGACACTGCTTTCCATTAAAAAGGTTCTTTGTGATTATGTAAATGTGTGTCTGTATCCGTCCAGCTGCACCTAAGGACTGGGCTGGTCATGTTATTTCTGAAACAAAAGCAAGAAATGCAGAGGAGTCCAATGGTCCTGGACTGGAATACCTCTTCACAGGTGCCAGAAGTTGGTCAACTCCATGCAGCACAGATGTTAGTCTTAGTTAAGCTAATTTTCAAGCATTTTACAGGTTATACAGTTAAGTTTGTAACGAAAATTGCAGACACAGCTATTTTTCTGCGTAATCTAATTTCCCTTTTTTACTCACTTTCTTTAGAGTGAAAACAAATTAGATCAGTTTTTCATCTTTTGGTGTGCAGTGAATGCACAGTTCCCAATGCATGTTTGGAAATAAAAGCTATTCTAATCATTTTGAGCTTATTTTTTAAAACACAATTGTACAAACTGGGTAAACACACATTTGGTAGGTCTAATTGGGTGTAGAGAGACCTAAATTTGTTTTTTAGATGCTTTATAGCTTTGTGAGTGGAGAGTGCCAGCAGATATCCCTGTTATGCCTGTCTGTCTTGAGTGATACATTTTGAAAGTTGAGATCGGAGCGTTGAAAATTTGTAAGATGAAAAAGACAGAACATTTGCATCTCCCCCACTGCTCCCCTTTTTGTTCGTTGTTTTCCTCTCTTTGTATTCAGTCTCATGACTAGAGGTTTTATGATTAATAGTATTCCATAATAAATTTGTCTCTACTGTCCGTCTGCTCTGTAACTTTAGCCACAGCTCACACAATGATCGTCACTTTGGCTTTGTTATATCAGCCATGACTAAAGAAGCTTCTGCAGTATCCATTTACATGCACACACACACTTCCATAGTTTTTGTGTGTTGAGAGCGACACTGACAGCTGGTGAGGATCATGTGAGAAACATGACCACTGTGCTTTATACTTTAGCTCCAGTGAAGTGCATGCCACATTGTGTGTGTGCTTTTTAGTGAAAACAATGGTAAGGTAGTGAAGGTTGCACTGGTTTCTGAAATGTGGAATGAGAACAGGAGGGTTTTTCTTGTTTTTAAGAGACAGAAAGACATTTGAGAGCTAGAGTTTTGAGGGAAAGTTTCTGCTGTGGAAGCCAGTCTGGTACCCCTAGTGTTAGATGATTTTCAGGGGGGATTATTTTGGTCTGTTCCACTGCTGTGAGCAGAGACAGACAATATCCACCACTGGTCTACACGCACACACACACACACACACACACACACACACACACACACACAAACTCAACAATACTGCTTCCCTTTCTCACAGACAAATGCACAAACTCAGCATGCCAGCTAGCAGGTGGTGAACTATCACTGAAAGCCACATCTCTTATTTTTCTTGTGCTCCCTTTCTTCCTCTCCATATTTTGGCTCTTTTTCTACGCCCCTCTCCTCCCATCCCTCCCCACTGTGCTGACATGCACCTACTGGCACTTGGATTTTCACTTATCCTCCCTAGTAGTAATAGATTTTAGACTAGTATTCAGTGAGTCTCCAGGCACCCCGTTGTTAAAAGACACCTGCAGAGAAACAGATAAATAAAAGCATCAAGAAGAAGATAGTGCCTTGAGCCTGTCAGCAAGAAGAAGGATAATACTTTAGGTGCTCAACTTTGTTTGTCATTATTAGGTTTGTGCTCTCTATAATTCCTTTTTTTCTTTTTATAAATTAGTAATTTTAAGCTTTAATTAAGAGAAATAAGTTTACTAAACTTTTATCTTGGGTAATTAATATACTTGCAGTGTCTCCTGTCAGGAAACACACTATCTCTTTTTTTCTCTCCAGTCATTCAGCCAATGTTTAAAACCTAAGAAGAACTTTCCAGTGAAGAAGTTTAGTCACAAAAACCTTTGGCACATTTTTCTTAACAGTCCCTTTGGGAATTTTACAATAGTCCGTACCTGAAAGCACCACAGTAGTTCATAATCATATTTCAAAAGGAAAAAAAAGGCATATCAGTTTTACCATTAGGCATTCTAATCAGGATCCTGACATTAGAAAAAAGTTGATGTGTCACTCAGTTTCATGTTACTGATTCTCTGTCCTTGGATGTGTCATTAAGGCTGCCGTGGTCATAGAATCCATCCACCTTTGTGCAATCTAACAGAGGGAGGCATTCATAATGAAGCTGTGAAAGGAGGAGTGGGTGACAAGCTGGTGTTTGTAACCATGAGTGAGAGCGAGGAAAACAGGAGAAATGTCAAGGATAGTGAGACAGAGGGGCAGACGCTGAGCAGCTGCTCAGACATCCAGCCATGTGCATGCAACACGCGCAGGTGTACTCGTCTACATGCTGATACAGACTCCACATACCAGCTGGTGTTAGAAAAGGTATTCTTAAAGCAGGTTTGTCACTTCTCTATAGTAGCTCACAGAGCAAACGTATATGAAAGGCAAATATTTCAAGCAGATTTCTAAGTTTTTGTTTACAAAGAATTTTTTCATTGTTGCATATTTGTGGATGGCTGTAAACCTCCAGAGATGTAAAACCTGCTTTTACTGCATGTTAGTCTAAATTCCAATATTATTTGTGCAGACTTGTGACTCCTCAGAGGCATAAAAGACATTTGTTTGAAGTTAATTTTTTAACATTAAAATGTAGAAAAGATTCTGAAAGCTTCTACATTAAAGTAGATATAAATAGATTTATACACTTTGAACTTTTTCACAAACCTAAATATGCATCGTTGTGAAGCTTAAGGAAAACCATACAACAAAATAAAAATGTGGATTTGAATTCAGCCTCTGAGTCATTCTTTGGGGAACCACCTTTCAATGCATTTAAACCTGCAAATTGTAAATTTCTAGCAGTTTCGAACATCTAGAAACTGAACTTTTTCCTATTCTCCTTTTCAAAATACCTCAAGCTGAGTCAGATTGGATGGAGAGTATCTGTGAACACAAAATATTTCTTGCCTTTGACTCAATTGGATTTGGGTCAGGACTTGTCCTGGACCCTGCTGACATATCAACATGTTTTGATCTAAACCATTGCATTGTAGCTCTGGCTGTACATTTAGGATCATCATCCTGCTGGAAGGTGAAGCTCCTCTCCAGTCTTAAGACATTTACAGCATCTACAGGTTTTTATGGATTGCCCTGTGTTTAACTCCATCTGTCTTCCCATCATGTGATCTCCATTGTTAGTTTGCTGCTGTACATAACATTGAGGATGAAGGCCAAATGTTCTATTTTGTTTTTATCTGACCAGAATACATTCTTCTATGCGTGTCACCTACATTGCTTGCAGCAAACCTCAATCAGGACTTTCTTTGGCTTTCTTTCAACAATGTTTTTTTTTCTTTCCACTCCATTAAGGCTAGATTGGTAGCAAGCACAAATACCAGTTGTCATGTCAACATGTTTTTTTTTTTTTTAACCATGTCTCCATTTCCTTCCACATCATATTTATGCATTACTGTGTGTAGGTCCGGCAGATAAAATATTTTTTATATATAATTTCATCATTTAATACTTAATGACAATATGGCAATATCTTCATATGACTATATGATGAAACTGAATTGAAAATTTGATGGAAACGAAAGCAGAGAAGGATTAAATGAGTCGATATGTACCTACCAGCCAAGCCTCCTACAATAAGCTATAGAGTGAACTTAAAGGCTATTCTAGATATCTGGATCAATTCGTCAATACTGTTCTGCATAATTTACCATGTTGAAATGTCATTTTACCAACTGTTATGCATCCAGGAGGCACCTCAAAGTAATCCACATTGATTTCCACTCCACCCAAACATGTTATGTGTTGGTGTCCTCATCCAATTTGTTTAATGCTCAAACTAAAATGATCACATTGTGTGCAGCTTTTAAAATTTATTTTGCAATTATTTGGCTTAGCATTAGCTGTCACGGCAGGTCTCCATTTTCATACCAGCGGACAAAATTAAATAAAGGTTTAATCAGTCATAACAATGAGGCGGGATGGAGGCTTAAAAAAAGAAATAATAAAAACACAACCTATACCTGTACACAGTTTAGATTTGCATGATTGATTATTAGTGACAGACCAGGTATTCAACAACCTCAGACTACAACAATCACTGTTTTAGATGCACGACTCCCCTTAATGTAAAATAAACAGTGTTGTTTTAGCTGTAACAATGTGCAAAATAACTTTTCTCATCTTCCTGCAAGCTTACTTAAGTGCATCGACATCCACCCTCTCATCATCCTTTATTCAATAGAGAGCACTCTGCTGTAATCAGATCAGTGTAAAACTGCAATACCTGCTTACACAGATGTAATTGAAATACACTCATTTGCATAAGCAAATGGCTGCTTTTATGATCGCTTTCATTTAGGAAAAATGGAAAGAACACTTTAGTAAAAAAAAAAGATTCAATCTGTTGTCATTTAAGAAAGACAACAGATGTTACAATTGTAAATGTGGAGTATAAGCAGTCAGCAAGTAACATGAAAAGTCTAATATCACACTGCTAGAATATTTTTGAATCCTAATATAAGGCACCATTAATATGTGTTTCTGAATGTAAATGATGATTAAAAGCAGTTATCTATAAAGAGTTGTGCCTTATTTTAAAAAAAAAACTAAGTTATGTTGTTATATAAACTTGCGATATGCAGTGCCACTCACAATTAGTGGTATTGTTGACAAAGCTGCAACAACAGTATAAAAATAAATGGATCTTAAAATCACATGGAGACTTCGTGACCCCAGAATCTCACCTTTTACTGCAGTTTTCTTATCGATGAGCTTTGGAGATGTTTTTTTTTTTGTTTTTTTTTTATACCTCTTTTTCAAAATCCTCTCTGTTTGGGGGCAAAATAAATTTGGGTTCTGGTCCAGCCTTGTTTGCCACAGTTCCAGTTGTTTAAAACCGTATATACAGTCAAACAACTATGCTTTTTCTTTCTTTATTTCGTGATCAACTAGGACAGTTGCTAAAATTTTTTTTGTTATTGTGTTGACTAAAGGATTTCTAAATTATACATTTTCCTACAAAAGTCAAACATTTGTTTCTTTAACAACCAAACTTGGCCGTGATTGTTTCAAAACAAAATCATGGATGAGGCAAATGTTGTACGCTACGCTGCTGACCCAGAAGACTTATGCAAATTGTAGCCAGAGGTTTCTCCTCACTATGACGATGACGAGAAAAACAATAAAAAATTTAATTCTTGAAAATGTCTACAAAAGTAATGATTTTGTCAACTAGTCCTGGCAATGGGCCTTGGTTGCACCATTGCCTTGCAGCAAGATGGTCCTGGGTTCAAATCCCTGCCAAAGCTCTTTCTGTGAGTTTACATGTTCTCCCTGTGCATGGGTGGGCTCTCTTTGGGTACTCCAGCTTTCTCCCACAGTCCGAAAACATGGATGTTAGTGTAATTTGCATGTTCCCCTGCGATGTGGGTAGTAAAGATGGATGGATAGTCTCAACATTCCTAAGATCAACACACACCTGCCTTACTTGAATGCCTTGTTCTCTTGTCTTTCCCATTTTGAAGAGTAAAATTCCTCTGTGTTTGGCCATATGTATATCACAAATGAAGCCACATTACTAATAAAACGTAGTCAGACACTGTTCTACTTAATAAAATATGAATAAATAAATGTTTCAGTTTCATAAATGCTTATAGAAAATGTGAGGGGTATGAATGTGTGGCACCAGCGATTTTGCTAAAAGAAAATAATTTCTGTAAGCCAGATTTTTTTCTATGCCTGAGTAAAAGCACTTCAATTAAAGGTTGGAATTAGCTGTTACCATGACATTATGCTGCTGTAATAAGGGTTTTTTGCATATCTCTACCAGGAATGCAAACCTTTGTACTTTATGTTTAAACAAACCCAGTCTGAGCTTCTTCCTTCTCTCTTCTTAACAGTTCATCTTTCTCCTCTAATCACTGTTTACCATCATTCACTGTCCCCTCTTTTCCTGGATGGACATCTTTTTATTGCATTGGCACATTTAGAGTAAACAGAGGTACTGCCTGATGTGTGAATGTGGTTAGCTGATTTGATCTAAACACACTTCTGTAAATATGAATTACAGACTCCCTTTGCAATGAGTTGCATTGATCTGTGTCCACAAGTCAGTGTGAGATAAGACTTAGTGCTGCTGTGTGCTTGTCAGTGTGTTGGCACATATCAACGGGATATTACACTGGATGTTGAAATTCACTTATTTACTTAATAAGCAGGGAGACTGAGGCTGTGAGCTCATATTAGTAATACTTTATCTACCATTCAGTTTGATTACTGTCAGGTCAATGTCTGAAGCTGCGATAGGAATCTTTATCTCTTATAAGACGAGAGCAATCAGTAACATTCTCTCTTAAGAAGTCAGAAAAGTAGCATATTATTGCAAGTGTATGGACACATAAATATGCATAAAAATGGTTTCATGGAGCTTTCATAATGTGTGTGTTTCTTTCCACAGGAACTTGTGGTCAATGGAGTCAAAGGAGCTGCTTCTGTGCGACCTGACTCTGCGCTCCAGGTTGGCTCCTACAGTGAACTGCTGAAGAAACTGGGGATAGGCATTGCACTAGCAGCCGCCATCTTAGCCTTTATTGTAGAGAAGCTGTATTGAAGGTGATGAATCAAGAAATAATTAGGCAAATGACAGGTTTAAATTGTTCACAGCAGATTTTTTTATTCAAGCATTCACCGCAGGTTTTGTGTTTTTGTATGGAAATGGCTACATTAAGGTTTTTTGTCTTTCTTCACCACACTCTGCATCCTGACATTTTATTTTACAGATACATCAAAAACAACTGAACAGATATTTCAGTATCTGTTTTGCCAATGGCTCTGCTGGGAATGCATTTTATTATGTGGAAATGAGTGAGACAGTTTCTTTGCTTTTACATTCATTTCAGAGTATTTATTTTTACAAACTAGACAATGTATTTTATAGCTGCATGATAAATCTCATTCATGTTGTTTTTACATATTTAGTTGTGGTTCAAAATGTTGTCATCTGACAAGAATGCAAATTCACTCCACACTCTTCAGATTTTTATTTGTAAAAGAGTCTGAAAACCGTGTAATTTTCCTTCCACCTCCCAATTAATTAATACTTTGTGTTGGAATATCTCATAAACTCTTTATAAAATTGACAGAAGTTGAAAAATGGAAAAAAGGTTTAAGGAGTAAAATGCTTTTGAAAAGGACTGCACCATGTATTAATAATTGTCTTTTTTCATTGTAACAGAATCCTCTAATAAAGGTCAAAATCAGTTAATTCTGAGTAAAACTGCGAAAGTGTTGATTGATTTACTGACTCACTGAATTATTGATTGTCTAGTTGCTGTCATAGATCAAGTCTGCCTGTCATGCTGTCTGCTGTCTATTCTTAGATACAAATATCCCAACACAAGCTGTGGAATGTCATCAGTTAATAATGCATGCCCCAATTTCTGCTGTACTACACAGCATCTATTCTTTGTGCCGCTGGCTGTGTGTGTGCGCACACGTCCGTCCTCTTCATATATCCAAGCAGCTGAGATGTTGAACTTGTCCATGTGTGAGCAGATGTGGCTGGACTTCCCTGCACAGTGTGATGTGGTGTGTTTAGGTTCTTCTGATGATTCATTTAGCAGAAAATCTTAGAGCATGTTGACACAACACATTGGTCTCTGAGAGTCCTCTTTTTATATTTGTAGATTTTATGCACATTTGGTTGGTTGTCTCAAGTTAGTAAATCATGCAGGCGACACATTTATTGTACAGATACATGCATGTTTGCTGGAGTTTTCTGCCCAGCTGATGCATGTTTTTCTCTCTCCTATACAAACACATATTCACTCACATCACAGTGAAGCTTTGGGTTATACAGGCAAATGATGCACATTGAACAAACTTTCACACTAACATGGGCACCCAATCAAACGTTGCATGTTGTACAGGAAGACACTCTGTGCTTGTTTTGTTTGATCAAATGATATGTGGAGCTGTTGAGCTTGTTACATCCATCCAGCAGCATCTTGCATTATTCCACAGCTCTCCATACAGCTCCTTTGATGCGATGCAAGCACATTTTTCTGCCTCTGTGCGTGTCAGTTATACAGCATTGTTCTCTGGTGAAATATGGATGCAACAGCACCCCTTATGTTTAGGAGATCTTTGCTTACTTTGAAACATTGAGGCAGAAACCAATGAGAGGAGATCATTACTCAATTTGTATCATCCACTGTGTTGCTGCTAATAAAAGCAGGAGCTCTGGATTCTTGTCTTGTTGGCAGCTGTTGTCAATTTGTCACCTGTGAAGTGGTGTGAAACTTTAAACATGAGGAAATATGAAATGAATGTGGATCGTTAAGTGCTTTTCCTGTGTCATTTCTAATTTTTTGTGCCCTTTAATTGAAGTGTGATAAAGTTTGACTTTGATCTGGACAGATAATTACACTAATAGTGACAAAAAGTGGTTAAATTTAAAGAGAATCTTTTGTTCAGGAGCTAAGATATAAGGCATAACTCAAAGTAAAACGTGGTTCTATAAAGCTACGGCTGTCATCTTCACTCAGACGATGTTAGAGACCAAAATTGTTTTTTAAACCGATGTGAAATATTTTTGACGATCACAGCTTTGAGTGTAAAATTTAAATCGAGGTTGCATGTTCAACATAATGAGAGAATAAACCCTGCAGACTTGGTTGGATCTATCAGGCATAACATTATTACCACTAACGGTCAAAGTTCATTAAACTTCATATTTTTCTTTATCTTTGCACCTGTCTTTGGGCAGGATATATTAGGGAGCAGGTAAATATTTTGTGCTCTAAAATTAAAGGATGAGTTAGAAGCAGGAAAAATGGGCTGACACAATTGTGATGGCTTTATCAGAACTGGACCGTTGTGCAATGGAAGAAGGTGGCCTAAACTGATGTGGTTTATTTTTAGATCACCTGGATGGCCTAATATGTGTGTGTGTGTGTGTGTGTGCGTGTGTGTGTGTGTGTGTGTGTGTGTGTCAGTTAGCTGGGAGATACATGATACCTGGATGCACAATGCAGTGTATTGCTTTGAGCAATATCCTGCTGTGAAATCTTGGGTACTGCCATCCATGTAAATGTTACTCTGACATGTAACATCTACCAAAGCCTTCTACCAGACCATGTACCTCCTTTCGTGCAAACTGTATCGTTCCCAAATTGATGTGGCCTCTTTCAGCAAGACAATGTCCCCTGGAACAGACCAGAAATGGCTCAGAAATCGTTTGAGATTCCCCCAAATTCCCCCATATGTCAATCTAATTCAGCATGTGTGGGATGCGACGGACAAAACAAGTCCAATACATGGAGGTTCCACCAAAAGGATCTCCTGCTACCAACTTGGTTCTAGACATAATAACACACCATCAGGAATCTAGTTGATTTCATACCTCTGCAAGTCTGTTTGGGCAGCAAAAGGAAGACCAACACATGGTTATGTGTTCACCACGGAAACACAGAGAAAATGGACTTTGTCTGAAACACTTAAACAATCCACCAAACGGGTTGGTTTACTTGGCAGAAGATCCAAATCATTTTTACTGAACTTTAATGAACATGTCGCTTTATATGCTAAGATGACTGCTTTTATTTTTCATTTCACTGCTTATAAAACATAATTATTCATGCATGTAAACTCCCCGTTCATCATTCAAAATGCGCAAAGGTCAGAAAGAGGATTGTCGAGCTTCTTTTTGTGGCTTTAAAACTTCTGATCACTATCATGAATCTCTGATATGAGGTGCATTACTGTCAGTCGGTACTGTTTATAGACAGTGAACAAAGATTTCACATACAGTATACAGGATGTTTTCTGTGGGTGACCCCAGGACATATCGTACCAGACAATTCTCAACATAACTGATACCTGATAGATGCAGGACACTACGTGTGTCTGATTGTGGCAGTGCAGCTGACAAATGAGTCCAAATTTGTCAAGGATGCGAGTGCTAAAACAGAACGTATTTTAAGAGTTTGTGGAGGAGGAAGAGGAAACGTTTGCAGACCATCATAAAGACCAGTCTGCTGTAACAGAGGGTAACAATTAATAAAATGTTCCCTGAGTTTGACCTGCACAAATGCTGACACGCAATGCTGTGTACACTGCCCATAATACAAAGTAGATGGGAATGGCTATTATTTATTTTACTGTACATACATATGAACTTAAAGAATAATGACATAGATCATTTTTTGTCAGTTTTAATCTCCACATAATTCTATAGTCTTCCATTCAAAGTTGGCAAAATTAAATTCTGTGTTTTAAATGAAATCTTAAAGGGTTTAATCTTAGCTGATCTTCTCTCCCAGCTTCTTGTTACCCTTTATGCTGAGCCGATCCAAAGTTCAGGTCAGCACAATTAATTTAAGATTAAACCTCAATTTCACAGATGATGACTTATCGTCACATGAATGTGCTTTCACCTATTCATAAATCCAAATTGATGCCTGTAACCGAAGTTTGAGCAAATCCAGAGCATCTTGACACTAACTATACGCTGACAGAGATTCTCATTAGCTGCCGTCGGAAGGTTTGACCTTTAAGTCTTTGCCTTACAAAGTCAATTCCTCCCAATCTGCAGCATTTGTCAATGTTTCCCCTCGTGTGTTTACCTGAATATGAATTATTCATTTGACTAATGGAAACTTGAACAGTGCGGCTAGATTTACTTTTTTTTTGTTCATCACATGTATTTCATTAATTGACACAAGATGTAGTCATTGACAGCCTTTGGCTAAATCTGAAAATTCTTTTTTTTTGCTATGTTGGTGTAAGAGAGTATGCCTGCTTAACCTGAGGGCAGACACACACAAAGCGCAGTGGACTGCCACTACCTTACAACTGAGGCCTGTTTTAGACAACCTCTGTTAATAATGTGTGAGTGTCTGTGGGCATTTTCAGTGAGTATGCCCTAATTTGCAGCTTCCACTGTTAGCGTATTGGGCTGAAAAAGAGAAACGAGGACATGAGTCTGATTCTTCATCTCGTTCAGTTTGCAGATCATTACTCGTAACCTTGACATAAAGCAGTGTAAGAGGAAAACCCTTGAGTGAGCTTTTGTTATCACATTACATGTAGAATATATTAGCATTCTACATGCAGGTACATCTCCTTAAATTAAAATATATTGAGAAGTTCATTTCATTTTAGTGATTTAATTCAAAGAGTGAAACCCATTAATTGCATGCATTCCTTACACGCAGAGTGATATAATACAAACATTTACTTAACTAAAATTAAAACTGCAATATTACATAGGACAAGTGTTATGGTCTACATGATCATGGGAACACAGGAACACTGCTGACTTCACAAGTGTCCAAGAGTTGGTCATTGGCACCCTCCACAAGCATACTAATGGAAAGTTGAGTGGAAGGATCCATACAAGAGATGAGAGGATGTTCACAAGGGGGTGAACTGTGGCTGTCGGGGCTTCAAGTGCCACCACAGAAGTATCCAGGACAGGGGCTACAACCATTTCCTTGTCTTAAACCACCCATAAACTAGGGACGTCAGAAGAAAAGTCCTCTTTTCAGCAGAAAGCAAATGTTCAATTTTATTTTGAAATTAAGCTCCAATTCAGTTTATTTATTTATATAGCGCCAATTCACAACACATGTTGTCTCAAGGCACTTCACAACAGTCAGGTACATACATTCCAATTAATCCTAACAATTGAACAGTGCAGTCGGAGTTAGTTATTTATTCAAATTGGATAAAAGGTTTTTCTATCTAAGGAAACCCAGCAGATTGCATCCAGTCAGTGACTTGCAGCATTCCCTCCTCCTGGATGAGCATGTAGAGACAGTGGACAGTCACTGGTGTTGACTTTGCAGCAATCCCTCATACTGAGCATGCATGTAGCGACAGCGGAGAGGAAAAACTCCCTTTTAACAGGAAGAAACCTCCAGCAGAATCAGGCTCAGTGTGAGCGGCCATCTGCCACGACCGACTGGGGGTTTGAGAGAACAGAACAGAGACACACAAAGAACAAAGAAGCACTGATCCAGAAGTCCTTTCTATTGGAAGGAAAAGTAAATGTTAATGAATGTAGCTCCTTTAGTCATTTCACCTAGAAAGAAAGAAAGAACAGATAAACTCTGAGCCAGTTTTCAAGGTTAGAGTCTGAAAGAGAGAACATATAATTAGTCACAGTAAAAGCTCAGTCAATTTCCATGTCTAGGAGAGAGAAAGGGTTAAACACTAAAAGACAGGGCTATGTGGATCATCGGTAGAAGGTGAGCATTAAGTTGTTGCCAGCAGAAGCTTGGACAATGCCCCTCTCCAGAAAGGTGTCACAGGCAGACACAGAGCCAGGCCAGGTGTAGCTTCTAGGAAGAGAATAGAGAGAACAAAGTTAAAAGCTGAAATAACAGCAAACAATGCAAAATTGGAGAGTAGTGTGAGAATGTAGTGAAGAGGGTGAAAGTGGTCGTTATGTCCTCCAGCAGCCTGAGCCTATAGCAGCATAACTACAGAGATAGTTTCAGTTCCAAGTTTCTAAAGAATCCAATTTGCTTGACGTCATAGATGATTTGGGAAACCATGCATCTATCTGTTTGTTTTGGTCCACTCTGTTTTATCAAGTCCAAAGTCCGTGCAGAACATTTTTGAGTACGTCATCCTTTCCTCTGCTGACAGACTTTATGGTAATGCAGATTCACTTTTCCAGCAGGATTTTGCACCTGCCCACATTGCCAAAGGTACCAAAAGCTGGTTCAATGACCATCGCATTACTGTGCTTGATTGGCCAGCAAACTGGCCTGACCTGAACCCCACAATGAATCTAGTGTTTTATCAAGAGACACACCTGACCCAGAATACAATGCAGACGACCTGAAGACCACTATTACAGCAACCTGAGCTTCTTTAACACCTCAGCAGAGCGAAATGCTGATCTCTTCCCTGCCATCCTTTATTGATGCAGGAATTCATGCAAAAGGAGCCACAACCAAATACTGAGTACATACTATGCTGAACAGTAAATTTTCTCAATACACTATATGGACTGATACTTGGTATAGACTGATAATTATCGTACTTGTACTTGTCGTCTTCCGCTTCATCCTGGACCGGGTTGCAGGGGTAGCAGACTCAGCAGAGACGCCCAGACGTCCCTCTCCCCAGACACCTCCTCCAGCTCCTCTGGGGGGAGCCTAAGGCGTTCCTAGGCCAGCCGAGAGACATAGTCCCTCCAGCGTGTCCTGGGTCTCCTCTCGGTGGGACGTGCCTGGAACACCTCCCGAGGAAGGCGTCTAGGAGGCATCCGGTATAGATGCCTGAGCCACCTCAACTGGCTCCTCTCGATGTGGAGGAGCAGTGGCTCTACTCCGAGCTCCTCCCGGATGGCTGAGCTCCTCACCCTTTCTCTAAGGGAGTGCCCGGCCACCCTACACCTTTCGGCCTAGCTCTCTCTTCACCACAACGGACCGGCACAGTGTCACCACTACTGCGGCGGCCACACCAATCTGTCTGTCAATCCATTCTCCCCTCACTCGTGTACAAGACCCCAAGATACTTCAACTTCTCCACTGGAGGCAGAAGCTCCCATCCAACCTGAAGAGGACAAGACACCCTTTTCCGGTCGAGAACCACAGCCTCGGACTTGGGGGAGCTGATCTTCATCCTAGCTGCCTCACACTCGGCTGCAAACTGCCCCAGTGCATGCTGTAGGTCCACATACGCCTGTATATGTAATTCTATTTAAAAAAAACAAAAACATATTGATCTTATTTAAATACAAATAAACGGAATTTAGGGTTTTCATTAACTGTAAGCCCAAATCATCAAAGATAGCAAGAATAGACTGTGTGATGAATCTAAACAAGTTTAACTTTTTGAGTTGCATTACTGGGAAAAAAATAATTTCTCAATTAGGATTTTTGTGAAAGGAAACTTTGCATTGGTTCAATAAAACGTGATAAAATGATTTTTTTCTTGGTTGTCAACATGTGCTGCTGAGAATCTTACCAATAATCTAACTAAAAAGGTACATTTTAGCAGGAATCTAGTACGGCTTGGAAATAGTTCTTCTGGTGTCTGTTTCCAGGGAAAATATAGGAAAACTACTGCCGTCTTATTTCCTACACTTAGATCCAAGTGCACATGCTGGATGCAAATGCAAATCCACGTCTGTGTGACCAATTAATTTCTGCAATTTTGGTGACCGGCATGCTTTATTGCTTGTGTCTTTGTACCTCCCCTCTCCCTCCATCGCACACCGCCTTTTCATTTATTTAGGCTGAGTTCTGTTGGCTGTGTGTTCTGAACCTTAGTGCTTTCTGGTACTGAGGGGAAACCATCTTGGCAAGCATATCCAATCCTAATCACATATAAGGAAATGTGTGTGTTTGTGTGTGTGTCTTTATGTGTGCGTACACAAGTCTTAATGCCAGCTTGGCCAAGCATTCAGTTTGGTGGCTCTTGTGCCTGCATTCGGTGATTGCTGTGTTATTTTTTATCTGCATGCACGCACGCACGCATACACACACACGCACACACACACACACACACACACACACACACCCTATTGTCACTGCAAAGCAAACTGGGAATTCACAGCCTGCAATGTGAGGAGGAGATTGGCTCCGTTGAGTGTCTTGGTGGATTGCCAGCTCTAGCTTCTCTTTGTGCATCAGTGTGTGCTTGTGGTTTATTTTTGATGGACTTACATACATCTTTTGCTTTCAGTGATTAAGGTTATTTGCAATATCAGTGGAACAGAAATTGTATGTAAATATTTTACATTTTAGCAATTTTCTAGAACACTTTTAATGAATATAAATCTAATCTGATACTGTCTTAGTTTTTTACCACCTTCTCATCCTGTGAACACTGCCAGCATATGACTCATTGCGGCAGGAAGTTTTATAACAGTGGCTATTAATCACTGATAAAGCACAGCAACTCCAAACCTGGAAAGTACTGAACTCACTCACTGTAATATTTAGCTGCTTAAATGGTTGCTACAAGGTCATAAACAATCATATGACTTAAAGCGGCGTCATGCTGGCCTGCGGTGCTAATGCTTGCATGTTCCAGCTGTTCTATTTTTTATTCTATTTCTATTATATATTCAATTCCATCATATAATGGAAAAATGTTATGTTGTGTGTGTGAAGTTACTTTTTAAGTTTATTTTCACCTCTCGCATTATAGCTGTAGAGTTTTTAATACATCTAACAGCAGGTTAGTTGCCATGGTGCATTGTCAATACATAAAAACAATTAACATGTACCTAACGTACATAGTTCATGTTTAATTAAAGACGTATATATGTATGAAAGAAAAAATAACACGTTTTCTTTTTATTTCTTATTAAATTACAAGCTTTGCAATTTAATTTTCGACAAACACTTTTTAGAATCAAGGTTATTTAAAACTGCTGCAGTCAAGATTTTCCGCCATCTCACCTCCTTTTAGTCCACCAGGTCAGTGTCAAGATAAAAGGTTTAGTTCCCCACTATTACCTGCTCCATAGAAAATCTGTTTTGTTCTTTGATCAGTAGGGCAAGTGGTAGGGTTTCTCACAAGAGGACAAACATTAGTTCTTTGCAAAGTGACAGATAGATTAATGTAATAAAATGAGAAAACCATGTATCAAGCATGTACTAAAAATAACATGTACTAAATAAAATTTCAAGTTTCCATACCTTGCATCATATCTTGACTTCACTTCATAACATCAAGGTATCTTGTCATATTTACCCGAATTTCACAAGCAGCTTTAAAGCACCAACTTTTCAGCGAAGGAAAGGTCTGCACTTAAAAACCTTTGCATGTGATTATCTCACTGAATCAAATTAGAGCTTTCAGGTTTAGTGTGTGCTTGACTAATCAGCACTGAGCTGGTTGAGACCTTCCTGCTGGCACTCTTGAACAATGTCAGCAGTTAATGAACAAAAGCACTGCCACTGTGGAAGTATATGACAGACTCTGATTTAGATTGATTCAGAAACTTTTCATTCTGTAGAAAAAAAAGCGACAACACAAGCTTGATTATAAACAGTTAAAATTTCAGTTAGTTTGTCCTGTCAAGTTGGGTGGGTTGGATTGGGTTGGAGGGGTGGGGGGCAGTGCAACTTGATGTTTTTAAGCCAGCTATAATTATTAGTGTTTGATGTTTCTCCTATGATAAAATAAATTTAACTCATACATCTCTCATAAAAATCATTGCAGACATTGATCTATTAAGCTTTATTCTGCAATTACAGATCAAGGCTCAAGACAACTACAACTACAAATAACACCTTTTTGCACTATTCTGATTGTATTTTTAAGCACTAGCAGAATGATCAAATCATGCTTGCAACAGTTTAATCTGAACACAGAAAATTATCAAAAGCAAATAAGTTTTTTTTTAACTGTTTGTCATGCTCATTGTCATCATGGCCAACAAAAATAATTGAGTTTTTGTCTCATTTGCCCACAAGGTTTATAGGTAAGAATGATGGTTTTGGGCTATCATTGCAGTGGCAGTGATGTGGTGTGTTTGTGTAGTTGCGGGGTTGTGTTGGGGTACGCCGGCCCCAAGTTCTTGCCGCCGTCCGGGGATCTCTTGTCAGGTGAGTTTGTCCCATATTGGTGTGGGGTTGGGGTTCCGTTGTGGGCGTGGTGCTTGATGGTGTCTGCCCTGTTGCGCCTGTGGGCGGTGGCTGGGCTAGCCTTGCGCGGGGCCCCTGCCTTGCTTTCGCGGTGTGCTGTGTGGTGGTGACGTAATGCTAGGTGCTTTGAGCAGGGCTGTGTGTGGAGCTTGAGCTGTGTGGGTGTGGCTTTGTTGGCTTTTCGGGAATGAAGCCCACCTGTGGGGCAAGCCCCTATGCTGTGGGGAGGGGATTCATGGCATTTGGGTTCAAGAGCATATGTTCGATATCTATGTCCTAGTTGGGGGTGGCCCTGTGGGGAAATTCATGTTGGGGTTCATTGGGGATGGGGGGCCAGTTTGGACCATGTAAACCCCTCTCTTGTACATGGCCCCCTTTCCGGATGAGGATGGGGCTTAGGGGGCTGGGGTTGGTGCAGGGGGTTTGGGCACCAGCCTGGGCTAGCCCAGCCCAGGTTCAGGTGCTTTAACGGTGTACCTGTGTCCACCTGTGTACCTGGTTGGGGTACCGGCACCTGGACCTGGGAGTATAGAGTATGTATGGGGAATGTGAGTGTATGACGTCCATTGTTTGTCTTTAGATTGGGAGCGTGGGTGTGAGTGTTTTTATGTGTATGCATGAGGGTGGTGTCGCAGGAATTGAAGTGGCTGAATTGAAACCTGCCAAATGCTGTCTTTTCCACCGCCAGGTTGCCTATCTTGGCCACATAGTGTCTGAACATGGTGTGGCCACTGACCCCAGTAAGGTTCAGAAGGTTCAACTGTGGCCCACACCCACGTCAGACGGTTCATTGGCCTGGCCTCATACTATCGCCGGTTTGTAAAAGACTTCGCTTCTGTAGCTGGCCCCATCCACAATCTCACTAGGAAAAATGCTCTTTTCCGGTGGCAGGCTGAGCACCAGGCTGCTTTTGATGAACTAAAGAGTCGCCTCACATCAGCCCCCATCCTCGGTTATCCAATGGACTATGGTGAGATGATACTGGACACTGATGCTTATGACACAGGCATCGGTGCTGTGTTGTCGCAAATGCGGGAGGGCGTGGAACATGTGTTGGCTTATGGCAGTCGCAAGCTTGCAAAGGCCAAACAAAACTACTGCACAACGAGTCAAAACACCTCTACCAACCCAGACACTGCATCACAAACAATTCATACCCACACCAACAGATCACATCAGAACATTCCCACTGATAAATGTACTATAAAGCTAACTGAGAAAATATATCTCACTAAGACTTTTGATACTGCCAAAACAAATTCCTTGTATGTCCAAAAACGTACTTGGCAATAAAGCTTTTCTGATTCTGATTCTGATTCATGGCTGGACCATGGGGGAGCTGAGCCAAGCCCAGGTAGCCGATGTGGACATGGCTCCCCTATGCGCCTGGATGGGGGCCAGCAATGAACGCCCCCCATGGACTACTGTCTCGCCATGCAGCCCAGCCACTAAGATGTACTGGACTCAATGGAACCGACTTTATTTTAGGGATGGGGTCCTGGTCCGTCGCTTCTATTGCCTTGATGACACCAAGTTCTACCCGCAGATTGTGCTGCCACGCAAGCTTCAACCAGAGGTGATGGGCCAGATGCAAGAAAGGCCAGTGGGTAGACATTTGGTGTAGAGCGAACCTTGGCCAGATTAAGAACTCGATACTACCGGTACCGTATGAGGGAGGATGTTGCTCTCTGGTGCCGAACCTGCACCAGTTGTGCATCCAGGGCTCAACCCCAGAAAACACCACAAGCTCCAATGGGGACTGTGCGGGTAGGGGCTCCTATGGAGCGCATTGCAGTAGACATTATAAGACCTCTGAATGAAACTGAACGTGGAAACCACTGTGTGCTTGTGATACAAGATTATTTCACAAAATGGACAGAAGCATTTCCAATCCCAGATGAGTGAGCGGTGACTGTCGCTGGTGTTGTTGCAGCTGATTGGGTGTACCGCTACAGAACACCTCAGGTGCTGCACAGTGACCAGGGACACAATTTCGAGTCTGAGGTGTTCCAGGGGATGTGTAGTTTGTTTGGAATAAACAAGACTCACACAACACCTTTCAAACCCCATTCAGATGGCCAGGTTGAACGTTTCAATGCCACTCTTCAAAAAATCCTGGCCTCCACAGCAGAAAGTTGTCATTGGGACTGGGACCTGATGATCCCATATGCTGTTATGGCCTACAGGGCGACTAAGCACAGTGCCACAGGTTTCACCCCGAACTTCATGATGTTTGCCCGAGAAGTAAGTGAACCAGTTGACCTGGCTGCAGGCCTGCCCCCTGACTCAGACAAATAACCTTCGGCCCCCGAATACGTGCAACAGATGCATGAGCAGTTGGAGCTGGCCCACCTCATCACCAGAGAACCTCTGGGTGAGTCAGTCACACGTGCGAAGAGACAATATGACAAAAACTACTGCCACACAGTATAAGATTGGGGATCCTGTGTGGTATCTCATAAAAGGAAAACGTCGTGTCAAGAACAAAGTCAAAAAGTGTCTCCCATCATATGAAGGACCCTTCTTTGTTCTTGGACATCTGGACAACCTAGTTTACCGAATACAGAAGAGCCCTAGGTCCAGAGTGAAAGTCGTCCACCATGACCAGCTGAAGCGTTACGTCTGTCGTGAGCCCCTGGACAGCACCTGGGTTCTGGACCAAGTTCAACAGTGGGAACCTATGGAGGTCCCACCACCAAATTTAGAGGAGGAGCAGGCAGACAGTGATCTGGGTCTGCACAGTTTTTTCTCCACTGCAATCAGCAGTGGTTTCAGCTCTCCCCGGCCACCTGTCCCAGTTGCGGCTAAACCCAATTCAGATGTGTTTGTCTCATTTTCCCCTTCCCATGTAAATTCTGAGAATGGTGGCGGTGCGGTGGGAGATTCGCACCATCTGGCCCAGCCGGAGCAACAGTCAAAGCGTCAGCACAAAACACCGGACCGGTATGGTGAGTGGATCACATAGGTTTAGTTAAAATTCTAGTAATTCCAGTTCTCTGCAGTGTAGTTAAACGCGGTTTAACAAAGTTTTCTTTTCCACTGAGGAGCCAATGGCTTTATCTGCAAGCACTCTGGGTGGATGTTATGATTCTGGCACGTCTGCTCTACCCTGTCTCCCTGGCTGCAATCAGCGGATTAGATGCACCTGGTGGCTGCTGCGGTGTAGTGCAATCTGTGGCATACCAAGCACCTGTGTCTTCCCTGATATATACTGACTCTGACAAGCAGACAGTACCAGATTTTTGAAAGCCATCGTGTGAGTAGATATCCAGCGATCCTTCCTGTCTGATCATTGTTCTTGACCTTGCCTTGCTTTTTGGATTTATGCCTCTGCCTGCTCTCTGTCGGACTATTTGGATTTTGGTTGTCGACCTTGTTTCCTACATCTGGTTTATGCCTCTGCCTGCCCCTTGCCTGACGCCTCTTGTTCCGATCGTTGACCCTGTTTCTGTCCTTGGATTATTGAGCCAGCCTAGCCCTCGGATTATTCAGCCTGGAGTCACTTCTGTGGAGATCACCGCCTGCCGCCCACTGAGGTTTCCCCTCTGGGTTTCAAGTTCCACTCAAGACAAAAGCAGGTTAGGGACTTTTCTGATCCCTGCAAAATCTGGAGAGACTACAAGTCACTAATCCCTCTTTCTGCCTCAATGATTCCTGGAAGCTGTGAGGAGTGTTACCTGTGTGACGTTTTCCTGTGGCTGAATAAACCTTTTAAACTTTCAGTACTGTGTCTGGCTGAATCTTGGGTCCGCCTTTTTCTGATTCATAGCAGAAAAATCTGGCAAAATGGCTAAACCCCAGACAGGCTCTGTTTTTCGGTCGTTTTAATTTCTCCCTGTCTTACAGGCCAGGGAGTAAAAATGGCAAACCTGACGCCCTATCCTGGATTCAAGAGCCTGAAGAATCTCAGTCTGCGGGTGAAGAGGAGTTTATCCTTCCTGAAACCGTCAGGTTGTCTGTGTCCCGAGTGGAGGTGGAAAGGGAGGTCCAGGTAACCATTAGGGATCTGCCTATCCCACCATCATGTCCACCTGACCGCTGTTTTGTCCCTGAACGCCTTGTGCCTATGGTACTGGAGTCTTGTCATTGCTCTCGTTTAGTTTGTCATCCAGGAATCAGCAGAACCATTCAGACAGTTCGAACTCAGCTTTGGTGGCCATCGCTGGTCAAGGATGTCAAAGACTTTGTTGCTGAATGCACTCAATGTTGTCGAGCCAAGCCTTCTCGTCGCCCCCCTGCGGGGTTGTTGCACCCTTTGCCAATTCCCCCTCCCCCATGGTCACATATTGCGATGGATTTTGTGACAGGTCTACCGGTTTCTAATGGTCACTCTGTACTACTAACCATAATTGACAGATTTTCAAAAATGGTTCATCTGGTGCCCTTGGAGAAGCTTCCATCTGCTAAGGAGATGGGTGAGATATTGACCCGATAAGTTTTCAGGCTCCATGGAATCCCAAATGACATTGTTTCCGATAGAGGACCCCAATTTGTGTCACGTTTCTGGAAGGAGTTTTGTTCTTTGTTGGGAATTTCTGTTAGTCTTTCCTCAGGGTTTCATCCTTACATAGAGAATCCAATTTGGTCATAATTTAAATCAAATCAATCTTGTTTATTCCAATACAATCCAATCCAATCATATCATTTCTAATTTCATACAATGCAAATGTATCCTAATAATAATACTGGACAGACAAAGTCAGTTGATCCATATGAAAGGTTATCTTTCTAACAATGCCCAGCTGTTATTGACCATGCAGCCATACCTCATCCTAAGCAAGCATATGGGAACAGTGGAAAGGAACCAGTCTTTTTTTAACAGGAGTAAGCCTCCAGTAGAACCAGGCTCCCATCTGCAGGGATTGGCTGAGGGATGAAAGAACAGAACTTAAATCGAGTAGATGAATCTGAACTTTTAGGCCTGTTTTTTTTTTTTTTTTTTTTTTCTATGACCCACCATTTTTATTGTTTTATGTACATTTTTAATTGGATGCAGCATTCTGACCTGCACTGCCTGTCTCGGTGACAATTATTCACTGCATTCCTTATCTGTCCATGATGCACAGGAAGGCAGAGAGCTTACCTGCCTCAACTTTCCCCTGTGGAGTTCCAAATGGATCTCACACCTGCCCATTATTCACACACATACTGGGATATCTAAAGTACAATTAAGCCTAGGAAGGAAGCTGTTATTACAAAGGCACCTCTTATTCTGAGCGTGTGTGTGGGAAAGTATTGAGTGGTGACATCTTAGAGGCGACTTAATTCCAGAACTTATTTATTTCACACACATCCCTTTCATGCATGTTGTGGGAGATTTGTATTATTATTTTAGTTTCAATTATGGCTTTTGATGGCAGTTTTTCAAGGCAGCCAGTCACTTCAGCACAATGCAACACAACAATCGCATATACAGCACTGAGAAGTCTTTCACAGGGTGGCCTTGCTGCAAGAAGAGTTGAAGATAAGAAAATGAACAAAAGTGAAAAATGATAACTGCCTCCAAAATGCCCTCAATACATTCTCATCACATTTTTGATTTCATTGAGTTTTTCCTTTCTGTTCTATATCTGTCTGCTCTACTCTTTGTTATTCTCCTCCTTACTTTACCCCTTTTATACCTCGTGCTCTTATTTTTTCTTCTCTCTTGGCCAGCCTCCCTCCTCTTGTTGACAGTTCCAGTTAATTTAATGTCAGCTCTGTCAACAGATCCGAGTGCCGGAAAGTGTGAGAGTGATGGAAAAGAAAGGTGCAGGGAAGAAGTAAAAAGGTACCAAATGCCAAACAAAATGAAAAATCGATAAATGGGTAAGAAAATAAGGAATGCCAGCTATCCCCCCCACTCTCTTTCTCTGCCAGCCTTCCCACAATCCTTTGCCTCTTACAAGAGAGGCAATTACATTTTCACAGGTTGAAATTAAAATTCCCTGTGGTACTTTGTGTGTGTGTGTGTGTGTGTGTGTGTGTGTGTGAGTGTGTATTCCATGAGATACAGCAGGTTGTCAAAGTGATTTCAAGCTGTTTATAGCCTAAGCTCACAAAATGGATCCTTGTGGAGCAAAAAGAGGGATAGAATCTAAATCTGCCCTCCACCCCCTTTCCTCTCCCCTCTGTCCTTTTTTTCTTAAAAAAATCTAATTCCTTGAATATTAATAGCCTGGCTTAGTCTTGACAATCAGCTTATTTGTTTGTTATGCGGCTGCAAAAGAAAAGCATCCATAATCCCTGTCTATTCCCCACTCTTGTGCATTTATCTCTCTTTTTGCCCTTTTTTAGTTGCTCCTTTCTCCCTGTGTTCTTCAAATGGAACATACAGGTCCTTCTCAAAATATTAGCATATTGTGATAAAGTTAATTATTTTCCATAATGTAATGATGAAAATTTAACATTCATATATTTTAGATTCATTGCACACTAACTGAAATATTTCAGGTCTTTTATTGTCTTAATACGGATGATTTTGGCATACAGCTCATGAAAACCCAAAATTCCTATCTCACAAAATTAGCATATCATTAAAAGGGTCTCTAAATGAGCTATGAACCTAATCATCTGAATCAACGAGTTAACTCTAAACACCTGCAAAAGATTCCTGAGGCCTTTAAAACTCCCAGCCTGGTTCATCACTCAAAACCCCAATCATGGGTAAGACTGCCGACCTGACTGCTGTCCAGAAGGCCACTATTGACACCCTCAAGCAAGACGGTAAGACACAGAAAGAAATTTCTGAACGAATAGGCTGTTCCCAAAGTGCTGTATCAAGGCACCTCAGTGGGAAGTCTGTGGGAAGGAAAAAGTGTGGCAGAAAACGCTGCACAACGAGAAGAGGTGACCGGACCCTGAGGAAGATTGTGGAGAAGGGCCGATTCCAGACCTTGGGGGACCTGCGGAAGCAGTGGACTGAGTCTGGAGTAGAAACATCCAGAGTCACCGTGCACAGGCGTGTGCAGGAAATGGGCTAAAGGTGCCGCATTCCCCAGGTCAAGCCACTTTTGAACCAGAAACAGCGGCAGAAGCGCCTGACCTGGGCTACAGAGAAGCAGCACTGGACTGTTGCTCAGTGGTCCAAAGTACTTTTTTCGGATGAAAGCAAATTCTGCATGTCATTCCGAAATCAAGGTGCCAGAGTCTGGAGGAAGACTGGGGAGAAGGAAATCCCAAAATGCCAGAAGTCCAGTGTCAAGTACCCACAGTCATTGATGGTCTGGGGTGCCGTGTCAGCTGCTGATGTTGGTCCACTGTGTTTTATCAAGAGCAGGGTCAATGCAGCTAGCTATCAGGAGATTTTGGAGCACTTCATGGTTCCATCTGCTGAAAAGCTTTATGGAGATGAAGATTTCATTTTTCAGCACGACCTGGCACCTGCTCACAGTGCCAAAACCACTGGTAAATGGTTTACTGACCATGGTATCACTGTGCTCAATTGGCCTGCCAACTCTCCTGACCTGAACCCCAAAGAGAATCTGTGGGATATTGTGAAGAGAACGTTGAGAGACTCAAGACCCAACACTCTGGATGAGCTAAAGGCCGCTATTGAAGCATCCTGGGTCTCCATAAGACCTCAGCAGTGCCACAGGCATATTGCCTCCATGCCACGCCGCATTGAAGCAGTCATTTCTGCAAAAGGATACCCGACCAAGTATTGAGTGCATAACTGTACATGATTATTTGAAGGTTGACGTTTTTTGTATTAAAAACACTTTTCTTTTATTGGTCGGATGACATATGCTAATTTTGTGAGATAGGAATTTTGGGTTTTCATGAGCTGTATACCAAAATCATCCGTATTAAGACAATAAAAGACCTGAAATATTTCAGTTAGTGTGCAATGAATCTAAAATATATGAATGTTAAATTTTCATCATTACATTGTGGAAAATAATGAACTTTTTCACAATATGCTAATATTTTGAGAAGGACCTGTATTTGTTTGCATTTTATTTCCAGGTAAAAAAATGTGCTTTTTTTTGGTGAGGCCACATCAATTGATATTGAAGCTCTAATATCTGATTTCTCTTGCCGCATTATTTAAATCCCTGAAGATTTATAACCCACGTCAGGTTTTGTTATCAAGCACCAGAGTTGAGCTTTATGTACTCCCATTAAAAGAGTAACTGCACCTTCCAGTCAGTCTTTTCGATTCTCCTCGGGACTCTTTGCAGGCTACATGATCCCTCAGAGTGTTCTAATGGTCATCAGTTTTATGGGGTATCAACTATATATTTAACCAGACTCAACTGAGCAGAAATTGTTTTTGGGTTATAACAAAAAACTTACAGCTGGTAGCTACATTCATCATTTAGTCATTTAAGGAAATATCTTACTGTTTTATCACTTAACCACTTAAACCAGAGATGTAAGTGGTTCTCAGTCAAGGTTCTCAGGGCCCACAGTCTTTCGTGTTTTAGATATCTCCATTCCAACACACTTGATTCAAATGATTGCTTTACCTCTTCAGCATACCATTAAGTGCATCTGGAGCCTGTTAATCCCATATTCATATAAATCAAGTGTGTGGTAAAGACAAAATAGCTAAAAAAGCAGGTCCATGGCTGAGAAACATAGTTTCAAAACACACCAGTTTAACAGGTTGTCTAAACTAATTAAATATCTAACTCAGGTTAAAGACTGGTTATGTGTTGATAATGATTTTTAAAATTCCAGTAAAATAGAAAGAAAAAAATGAATGATGTTTTAACTGTTGTAAATAGTTACAATATGTTCAGCAAATACTATATACTAAATAACCAAATCTGTAACTGCATACTGGGCATACTGGTGTTGTATTGTCTGTAGACCATCATTCATGGTGAACCCAGAATTAAGATTCCAGACCCAGATTTGAACCTTGAATTCACTTATTGTAAACATTTGATGAACTGATTCTAAGTCTGCCTTCTGATGCTTTAACAAAGTATACAGTTGTTGAACAGGCAAAAATACTTTTATTAATATTTTGGTTGTTCTGAAAAGTACAAGCAGGTACAATGCTGCCAGTTCAAGGAATCTGACAAGCCAGTAACATTTTTACCAGACAAACTAGAACAGTCTGATGACAGATAAAATGTACCTTACTTAGCCACTAGTAAGCTAGAGTTGCCTATTAAATACCTATTAATTGCTAATATGCATCTATATTTAACACCGGATTCTTTTTGGTGACTGAAATAATCTTGGGTTACTTTCAATGCCTTCTACTTATCTGTGGGAACATCTTAGGGATGTTGCATTAGATGGACTATCTAAAAAGCCTTGAGTTTTTATTGCCGTGGTCATCAAGAATGGTTTAAATGATAAATACATTTTAAAACAGTTAAACTTTCTGTCAGAAATGTTATGAATTCTATTAAAACAGAAAGTCGTTTCCTTCCTAATGGGAACAGAGTTTGAGTTCATGATTTGTTTTAGTGACTGTTGACCTAAATTGAGATGTCTTGATAGAAATAAGCTCAACGCAGACTGCAGACCTTTAAACAATATTCATAAAGCTAGAAGCCCTTTACTGTTCATATGCAATGCTCTAGTGTAGATGTTTGAAATGCACAGGAGTTTGTTACATGTGGTTTCTGCAAATTAAACACGTCTGACTATAATTTTTATATAAAATTGTTTTATTATCATTAACATTACTATTATTATTATAAGTAGTAGAAGTAGTAGTATTTATGTGAGTTGTTATAATCCTATGGCTGGTTGTTCTATGTCTTAACAGTCCATAGTGCAGTTTGGTGCATCAAAGGTGTTAAGACAAACTGAATCTGTTTGAAGAGGTAGGAGTTCTTTTTTCTCTGCATGGGCAGATAGAAATCCCTCAGCAGCTGGATGCAGAGTGATTACAGAATGCTCTGTACAGCAGTGGACATTGCTGCTGCTGTTCTCCTCTGTTGCCTAACTCCCTCTGTGTAGATTGCGGACTTCAGTAAGGTTGACGAGGTCACACCTCAGGCAAAACCCTGCTCATTCACTTTCATCTGCATTTGTGTTGTCTCCTGCCCCTACTATGTGAACAGGTTTAAGGACTCTCCACCAAAGTGTAGGGTTCTTTGTTGGAGTGGATGCCACACAGATGGAAACACTAAAGTCCTATTAGAGGACCTTCTTTTAGAGGTCATTTCCCCTTATTTTCTGTATTCAGTTGACAATTATTTTTAAAAGTCCCTTTTTATGGAATCAAGGAGAACTAAAACTTTTACATTAAGGAAAATGGGGCATTGAAACTCTGTCACCATGCAGAGTGACAGAGTGGTGCCAAATAAAAACATTGTTCAGTTCAAAGTTCTCTAAATGTGAGCTCCACTCCACTCATTGATTCGAACATGTTAATGCACAGCACTGGAGGCACATATTATGTACAACATCCTTCAAATTGTTCTGCAGCCATGGTAGAAGTGCTATTATACAAGATGTGTCAAATTCAATAAAATGATCACTTTTTTGCTAATACATTTTTTCTAAACATTTTTTGAGTGCAATAATTTAGTGGGTGTAAAATCCCATGTTAAGACATATTTTTTAATGTGGAATCATATGTACTATAGGTATTAAATCTCCTGCTGTTAGTACTTTGTACAGCCCCAGTAGGACAGTCCTAGGTCTTCTCCTGTAAGCTTTAACAAGGTTGGAGCATATTTAGAGAGGGATGTTTGACCATTCCTATTTGTACATCTTTTATAAAAGAGTGCTGGGACTTCTCTTATGGGTCCTATAGCTTACTCCAGCAGGACAATAATCAAAGCACACAGGTTAAGTTAACTTTAGAATGGCTACACAAACACAATTCAAAGACTGGACAGGCTGACTTGTGTGAGATGATGTGGCAAGACTCGTCGTCTTCCGCTTATCCGGGACCGGGTCGCGGGGGCAACAGACTCAGCAGAGATGCCCAGACGTCCCTCTCTCCAGACACCTCCTCCAGTTCCTCCAGGGGGAGCCCAAGGCGTTCCCAGGCCAGCCGAGAGACATAGTCCCTCCAGCGTGTCCTGGGCCGTCCCCTGGGCCTCCTCCCGGTGGGACGTGCCTGGAACACCTCCTGAGGAAGGTGTCCAGGAGGCATCCGGTATAGATGCCTGAGCCACCTCAACTGGCTCCTCTCGATGTGGAGGAGCAGCGGCTCTACTCCGAGCCCCTCCCGGATGGCCGAGCTCCTCACCCTATCTCTAAGGGAGTGCCCGGCCACCCTACGGAGGAAGCTCATTTCAGCCGCTTGTATCCGGGATCTCGTTCTTTCGGTCATGACCCAAAGTTCATGGCCATAGGTGAGGGTAGGAACGTAGACCGACCAGTAAATTGAGAGCTTTGCTTTTCGGCTCAGCTCTCTCTTCACCACAATGGACCGGCACAGTGCCCCCATTACTGTGGCAGCCGCACAGATCCGTCTGTCGATCTCCCGCTCCATTCTTCCCGCACTCGTGAACAAGACCCCGAGATACTTAAACTCCTCCACTTGAGGCAGGAACTCCCCTCCAACCTGAAGAGGACAAGCCACCCTTTTCCGGCCGAGTACCATGGCCTCGGACTTGGAGGAGCTGATCCTCATCCCAGCTGCTTCACACACGGCTGCGAACCGCCACAGCGCATGCTGTAGGTCTTGGCTAGAGGGGGCCAGCAGGAACACGTCATCTGCAAAAAGAAGAGACGAAATCCACTGGTCCCCAAACCAGACCCCCTCCGGCCCTTGGCTGCGTCTAGAAATCCTGTCCATAAAAGTTATGAACAGGACCGGTGACAAAGGGCAGCCCTGCCGGAGTCCAACATGCACTGGGAACAGGTCCGACTTAGTGCCGGCAATGCGGACCAAACTCCTGCTCCGCTCGTACAGGGACCGGATGGCCCCTAATAAAGGGCCCCCGATTCCATACTCCTGGAGCACCCCCCACAGGGCATCACGAGGGACACAGTCGAATGCCTTCTCCAGGTCCACAAAACACATGTGAACCGGTTGGGCAAACTCCCATGAACCCTCGAGCACCCTGTAGAAGGTATAGAGCTGGTCCAGTGTTCCACGGCCGGGACGAAAACCACACTGCTCCTCCTGAAGCCGAGGTTCGACTATCGGTCGGACTCTCCTCTCCAATATCCTGGCGTAGGCCTTACCAGGGAGGCTGAGGAGTGTGATCCCCCTGTAGTTGGAACACACCCTCCGGTCCACCTTCTTATAGAGGGGGACCACCACCCCAGTCTGCCAGTCCAGAGGCACTGTCCCCGACCGCCACGCAATGTTAAAGAGGCGTGTCAACCATGACAGCCCTACAACATCCAGAGACTTGAGGTACTCAGGGCGGATCTCATCCACCCCCGAAGCCTTGCCACCGCGGAGCTTTTTAACCACCTCGGTGACTTCAGCCTGGGTGATGAAAGAGTCCAACCCCGAGTCCCCAGCCTCTGTTTCCACCACGGAATGCGTGATGGCAGGATTGAGGAGATCCTCGAAGTACTCCTTCCACCACCCGATAATGTCCTCAGTCGAGGTCAGCAGTCTCCTGCCCCCACTATAAACAGTGTTGGCGAAGCACTGCTTCCCCCTCCTGAGGTGCCGGACGGTTTGCCAGAATCGCTTCGAGGCCAACCGGTAGTCCTTCTCCATGGCCTCACCAAACTCTTCCCAGGCCCGGGTTTTTGCCTCTGCCACAGCCCGGGCCACAGCACGCTTGGCCTCACGGTACCCGTCAGCCGCCTCAGGAGTCCCACAAGCCAACCACAGCCGATAGGACTCCTTCTTCAGCTTAACAGCATCCCTTACTGCCGGTGTCCACCACTGGGTTCTGGGATTGCCGCCACGACAGACACCGCAGACCTTACGGCCGCAGCTATGGGCAGCAGCATCGACAATAGATGCGGAGAACATGGTCCACTCGGACTCTATGTCTCCAACATCCCCTGGGATCTGGTCGAAGCTCTCCCGGAGGTGAGAGTTGAATACATCCCTGGCCGAGGGCTCCGCCAGGCGTTCCCAGCAGACCCTCACTATGTGCTTGGGCCTGCCAAGTCTGTCTGGCTTTCTCCTCCTCCAGCGGATCCAACTCACCACCAGGTGATGATCAGTGGACAGCTCAGCCCCTCTCTTCACCCGAGTGTCCAAAACATGCGGCCGAAGGTCTGATGATACGACAACAAAGTCGATCATCGACCTCCTGCCTAGGGTGTCCTGGTGCCAAGTGCACTGATGGACACCCTTATGTTTGAACATTGTGTTCGTTATGGACAATCCGTGACTAGCAAGGAAGTCCAATAACAAAACACCACTCGGATTCAGATCGGGTAGGCCATTCCTCCCGATCACGCCTCTCCAGGTGTCACTGTCGTTCCCCACGTGGGCGTTGAAGTCCCCCAGCAGAATAATGGAGTCCCCGGGAGGGGCACTATCTAGCACCCCCGACAGGGACACCAAGAAGGCCGGGTACTGCGCTACCACTCGGCCCGTAGGCTGAAATGATAGTCAGAGACCTCTCCCCAACCCGAAGGCGCAGGGACACAACCCTCTCATCCACTGGGTTAAACCCCAACACGAGACGGCTGAGCTGGGGGGCAACAAGCAAACCCACACCAGCCCGCCACCTCTCCCCGTTGGCCACTCCAGAGTAGAAGAGAGTCCAACCCCTCTCAAGGAGATGGGTTCCAGAGCCCACGCTGTGCGTGGAGGCGAGCCCGACTATTTCTAGTCGATATCTCTCGACCTCCCGCACAAGCTCAGGCTCCTTCCCCCCCAGCGAGGTGACATTCCACGTCCCTAGAGCCAGCCTAAGCATCCGGGGATCGGGCCGCTGAGGTCTCCACCTTCGTCCGCCACCCAATCCTCTTTGCACCAGTCCCTCACGGTTCCCCCTGCAGGTGGAGGGCCCACTGGGGGATGGCCTCGCGTCTCTCGTTCGGGCTTGGCCCGTCCGGGTCCCGCGAGGAGCAATCCGGCCACCAGGCGCTCTCCGATGAGTCCCGACCCCAGGCCTGGCTCCAGGGTGGGACCCCGGCTCCGCCGTACCGGGCGACGTCACGTGCCTCGATATTTTGTTCTTCATGAGGGATTCTTGAACCACTCTTTGTCTGACCCATCACCCAGAGCCTGTTTGCCATGGGAGACCCTACCAGGAGCATTTAGGCCCCAGACAACATAGCCTCTAGGATCATTTGAGCACTCAAACCCCTCCACCACGTTAAGGTGACAGTTCAAGTAGCCAAATTAAAATTAAAACAGTTCTGCAAACTTCTGCAAACAACAATGGTATAAATGGGGCCATATACATTTTCACAACAAACTTTCCACTAGAACCTACTCAGCTTGGCTCGACTCAGCACTACTAGGTTATTAGGTTTTTCCATTAGTAACTAGTAGTTACTTAGCATCACACCTTTTTTTTAGTACCTACTTGGTTCCAAGTGAGCTGAGTCAGGCTGAAAACACAACGCAGCAACAGCTCAGACCCAGCTCAGCACAACGAAGCAACGTGCTGTCCTGTAGTCTACCAGAAGCATTTCCAACAATCACCCGTGCTCCACTGAATTTTTGGTTGAACATATGTAGTTCTAAAGTCAGTCACCTTGTGTCATGGAATGGAGGATAAGCAGAGATGTCACAGAGGATGTAATAGCCAGATGTCACCGTACTAATGTTTTTCATGTGAGCTGGGCATACGTAGATTTCCCTGGCTGGCTAACTCCAGTGTGGACAGTTTCAAAACCCCTAGCATCATGCAAGCTCCCTGGCAATCCAGCAAACACACTCCAGAACGATCTCTTTCCATCCACAAAACCCTGAAAAATATGGAGTGCCAGCTTTTATGATTAAAACAGACAGTATGAGAGTGCTGTGGTGCTATAATGGGTATGTTGGAGCCATCATGAGCACCCATACAGTGAAGAAGCCCCCATCTGTTCTCAATGTAGATGGCCATTTCTCTGAACCTCTCCACCAACAATGTCTCTGCAGCAGCACAAAACTCATGCAAACACCTGCACACAGTTGTAATGCAGACTCCAAACAAATGTCCAATACTCTTGTACTCTAAGCCTGTAGCTAGCTTCCACAGCACAATGGGCACTCTCTTCCTTATAGGCACCCATTGGTGGAAAGTTGTATCTTGTCGCTTCACAGTTGGATGTAGTTTTTTGCACAGGTAGCTAAACGTTTGTTCAGACATTCGGCAGTTCTATGTACAACCAATGTGCATTTGTGAAACCAGAAACAAAAACATCCCACTACTGGGAGGCACGTTAAACAGCCAGATCAATATGTTGAGATAATTTCACAACAGGAGAGCCATCTGAAACACACAATTACAATACCCAGGACATATATATATTACAATGCCTAATATCTCCAAGAATAAATTGATGTACACTAGGCTTTTTGCGTATATTATAGACCACTATAGCAAACTAGCATTAGCGTTAGCTTACCCTCACACGTCATCTAGCTCATTTCCTTTGCGTGTCCCTCAGCTTTTTAGAGGCCTGATAACTACCCGTTCCTTTGATTCATGTCTGTTGGAGAAGGGATGCATCTAAAAGTTGCTGGGTAGTGGCTCTCAAGGACTGGACTTGGGTGCCCCTGAGGTAGAAAAAGTATCAGAGTTATTCTACAGAAAAGAATTTACCGTATTTGATATACAAATCCAAACGTGCTCTGCTTTTACCGTCTTTTAAGAACACTAATCAGTCTCCACTAATCCTCTTGTCTGACAACCTCCTCCTCCTTCCCACTCTATTTTGTAACTTCATTCTTCATCTGCATTTTATTGGTATGAAAGATGAGAACGTGAGTTCTTTTAGCCCCTCTCACCTTACCCCCTACAGCTTTATTTTATCTTTTTTCCCTTCTTCATCTGTGTTCCTTCCCAGTCAGATTTAATCCAGTTAGTCATGGTGCATACATAGAGTCCCAGTCTGTGTGCGACTCTGTTTTACAGAGACATTCCACACTACGACCCTATACAGATTTAGTTACATCCACACAGCATTGATTTACTTCTGCTAAAAATGCAATCACACTAAGTACATCTATGTTCAGATACAAATCCTTACTGTTTATGCTGTAAATGACACGTAAATAAGATTTAAAAAAAAATACTTATAGCTTCTTGTGGAATGTGTTACAGCTTTACCCATTTGAGATCGTTGTCTTCCAACCTGTATATCTTTCAGCTGTTCACTTTTGTTGCATGGATAAAACACTAATCCAAAATATTACCACTTTTATTCAACTGTTCCACAATAAAGGACTTTAAATGTCTATGTTTTTCCATAAGTTCTCAGATTTTACAATATTTCTCCACAGTATGCAGTCATTTCATCTCTGAATGCATGTTTCTGTGTTATAAAATTGACATTAAGACAAAAACAGATTTAAATCTAGTCATCACAGTCTATACACTAGTAGATTTTGTTGCGATGGGAGTCGCATGGATATAAAAGGAATATACTTAGCTGTTAAATTAAAAACATATGTATAATAAAAAAAGTAATAATTAGTCATTTTAGATTAAACTTCAATCATGTGCCAGAGAGTTTGAGGCAATATTTTTAATCCACAGAATGCTTTGAAGGATCTCATTGAATATTAGCTTATTTCAGCATGCTCGCCAAGTCCCTTCTGAGACTGTCTCATGACCCGCAGATTAAGACCCACAGCTCTTTTAAACCCAAGATATCCTTCATTTACAGGCGTGCTTCGCTTTGATCTACCACATCGCTGAATCTAGAGCCTTTCAGAAGACATCAAGAATGGAAAGAGAGTTTACACATCTTTAAGCTTACTGTCATTTAAAACAGCGTTTAATATCGCTCTCGTAAAAGTTTGTGCACATTTATTTGGGAGAAATCGTAAAAGAAAATTCAACATGCCTGCCACGGGGGATTTTAAATCTGGTATTTTAAAGCATATGTCAGACATGTTGTTAAAGTGTTTTTTCACAGTTGTCTGTGTTTACTACTTTAGGTGAGCATTAGTGTTGAGCTGTTAAGTACTTGAACAGAGCATGTTCATGGCATAATGTCATGTGAAGTTTAAAACATTTGGATCCAGAGGCCATGTCTATGCAGAATCTCTCTCATACACTCAAGTGAAGGGGTGGCAGCATTAGACTGAAACTGTTATTGACTCAGTGGGAATCATGGTTATTGTGATACGTACTAATTTTGTCTTTAAATGACTTTTATTAGGCATTTCAAAACACCCCCAAACAACAATATACAAAGGCTGAATTAGACCCATTTCAATATTAAGGAAACACATTCAGCACCTTACATTCATATTGGCCTGCGTAGTCAAGATATGTAAAAATGTTAAGCAATAAGTCTGAAAACCCGGAGATCGTGGCAGTCAAGTAAGGCTGATGTGTGTTGATCTTTAATAGGTACTTTTTGGCACTGTCTTTAGTTGTTTTTTTGGGATTTTGTTTGAAAGCAGGTTTATAGGAAATCGGGTGGAGAGAGCAGGAGAAGGGAATGCAGTATATGTCGACAGGCCATGATTCGAACCCCCAAAAGCCTGCGTCGAGGACTAAGGCGCGTTTAACCCCCTGTCTTGATTTGTGTTGAGCTTAAGTCAGGAAATGGTATCAAGTAAAAAGATATTTACCTGAACTTGCTCCTTTTTACAGGCAAAACAATGATTAAGTTAAAAACAACTGGAACTTTGAATAAGACTGTAGTTTATCTTGCCGCAAGACATGGTGTCGGGCATGGAAAGAGAGGTAAGAAAATGGTTAAAGTTCACTGTTAGAGAAGTACACCAATGTTTCTCAGTGTGATATTATGCTACTGTTAAAAAACAATACAGTTGCTGAAGGCTTTTTATTAGGTGGTACGGCATTAAAATGCTATGATATTTCTTGCCAATGTAAGGAAAATATCTTGTTAAGGGGTATTTATTTGTTGTATCAGTGCGTAACTTTGTTTGGTGAAGTAAGTGTAAGCTGTTTGAGCCCCAGATATGAAGGTGACCTCTTTAGGTTCACACCCTGTATCTATGTTTAAAACTCTTCTTGTGAAGGACAGGACGTTATTTTTGAGTTGCCCCTGGTGTCGACAGAATCGAGAAACAAGCACTGAATTTTTGTCATCAGACTGGCTGGTTACACTTGGTTACAAAAGCATTGAAAAAGCTTCCTCCACTTTTAAATTGTTTGTTTGGGAGCATTCTGTGACAGACAAGATGTGAATGTTTTGTAAACACTGATAATATCACAACTCAATACTGGGTTACATCTTAGATGTCGGCACGCGTTTGTGCAGCTGAATTAAATACAAGCACCTTCTTAAAATCTGGTGTGGCCACACTGGAAAATCCATAAATACAAACATTAAAAAGAGGTAACTGCATTAAATTTAAGAAACCACACCACCATCAAAAATTGGCAAGGCATTGCAAGGCAAGTTGATTAAGGTGGCACATTTCAGCAACAAGACAATTCATAATGGTTTAAATGATGAAAAAGTACTTTTACAGTGGCATGATAATGGAAAATAAAAAAAAGTTAAGAAAAGGCACCAGCACGGGGTAGCTGTTCCCCCAAAGGGGGATTCACTCCAGTGCTTTAGTGCCCACCTCCTCCGCCTTCTGTACTGGTACATAAATCAGCATCCCATCTGCTGCTCTTTCAACCTGGAGGGTGGAGCACTAACAGGTGCCACTGGTTACATCACACCCATTCAAAATGCATTGGCGACCTGTCGATGAACTAGAAAAACAAAACACTGCAATTCAGTCATTAACGTCAGAAAGTTCAGTCTTGAGCACGTTGATTGGGTTAGAATGCTGCCCGGCAGTCTTCCTAGATTATCTGTGGGGTTCTGTTGGGACATTCTCCGTGTCTAACTCATCCTCCTTCCCAGGATGAGTTAAAAAATATAAAAAATTTGATTTTTATCCTTTTCTGTAAATATTTTTTAAAACCTTGTTTCTTCTTAGAAAAGCAATATTGTGTATTCTTTCAATATGATAGCTAGATGTATCACTACACCCCTACTTTTTACACATCTCTACCCAGGTTGCTGATAGCTGTGGAATAGTTGTGGAATGTGCTGAACAAACTTCAATTCCTGATCTGCATTTCTCTTACTCCTCGCCTGTTTTAGAGTGTTTCTAGCTGCAATACTATATTTTTTATTTGTCTATGCTCTCTCATGTATCCCGTTCTCAGGTTTGCAGCAGGGAACGGTTTCATGTCTCATGAACTGTGTGTGCGTACTTTCTGATTAAAGTCTTCTCGGTGGGTTCCCCTCCGATTTTAATTAAACAGCAGATGCACTACCCTCGTACCGTCTGCCGCCCTTATGTGTGTGTGTGTGTGTGTTAAACCCAACTTCGCCTCACCATGTGGAAGTTTCAAACCATATTGTACCCAGGACTGTTAGTGTCCTCCGTATGGCAGATAAAATATGCAGAAAGAATGAATCCTCAGGAGGGCTTAATGCAGCACTTCTACAGGAATACCTATTGTAACAGGTTACAAAGTGTGAATTGTTTGAAACACACCAGAAAACAGACTGAATCACCTACATCCTCATATTTTTCACAAATGTATTAGGATGTAGAAATGCTTGGCACTGACTTGGAATAGGGGTGTTTATCACTGTAACTCTAAGCAATGATTTAATTTTTGTGGGATTGAGCTGCACTAAGAGTTTACGTGTGTGTGTGTGTGTGTGTGTGTGTGTGCAGTGAGAGAGAAGTCGATATGAGATCTGCTATGTAGACTCAAAGACAGCTAATTCTCAGCCGTTGCCTCCTGTTACATCAGCCCACAGTTCAATGAGGATTCAGATAAATACCAAGTAACACCTTTTTGGAAGAATGTAACAAACACAGATTCACACAAAGCAGATGCTTACCGATAGTGAAAGAAGCTAAAATATAAAGGGAATTCTTGTCAATTGAATATGGACGCATTATTACCCATTAGCCATAATCAACAATTAGTTTTTAGACGGAAATATAGTCATGTAATATACATTTTCAAAATGCAATAAACTAATCAGAGTTGTTCTGTAGAAGGTACAAAAGAAGCACATAACCTAAGTATACATTATGAATATAGAGTGCTTTGCAGTAATATTCACATCCATATACACATCAATGTTTTTTATTGGGATTTTAAGTGAGCAAACAACAAAAAGTAGTTCATAATGGTGATGAGGAGGAAGGTAATATCCCTGCTGAAGAAAATTATTCCCACAGCATAATCTTGACAACACCATGATTCACTGTGGGGATATTGTGTATAGGGTGATGTCCATTATATACATATATAAATTACTCTGTTGGTAAAGCTAATGGTGTAACATTTTTACTCAAGTTTCTCAAATAAAGGTAATCATTATTCGGATGATTTTAAGCATCCGGCCTTTTAGACCCTGATCTTTTACCATAATTATACCACCAAACATTTTTAGACATATTTGTTCACCAGTGGTATAAAGAGCATTTTTTAATTATTGTTTTGAGGCATGGAGTTTGCATGTTCTCCCCGTGCATGCGTGGGTTCTCACCGGGTACTCCGGCTTCCTCCCACAGTCCAAAGACATGCCTGTTAGGTTAATTGGTCACTCTAAATTGCCCTTAGGTATATGAATGAGTGTGTGCATGGTTGTTTGTGTGTTGCCCTGCGATGGACTGGCGACCTGTCCAGGGTGTACCCTGCCTCTCGCCCATAGACTGCTGGAGATAGGCACCAGCTCCCCCGCGACCCACTATGGAATAAACGGTAGAAAATGACTGACTGACTGTTTTGAGACAACTATGGGTATAATGCCACTTCTGTGTTTATGTAGATTGGTGGAGGGGCTAAACAGAACGGAGGTGTCGTTTCTGGTCATGAAGCCATATTACACATGTGTTGCATTATGCCTACAGTTTTACACACAAGCACACTAATGCACAGTACCCCAGGCACAGGGCCCGCAATGCTTACCAGAGGCTTGGCAAGTCCCTTAATACTGAAACTGTTTTTTTGTGCATGTGTTGCCAGGTCATTACAACATCTCTGATACCGTCAGTCAACCCGATCTATCTATCTATCTATCTATCTATCTATCTATCTATCTATCTATCTATCTATCTATCTATCTATCTATCTATCTATCTATCTATCTATCTATCTATCTATCTATCTATCTATCTATCTATCTATCTATCTATCTATCTATCTATCTATCTATCTATCTATCTATCTATCTATCTATCTATCTATCTATCTATCTATCTATCTATCTATCTATCTATCTATCTATCTATCTATCTATCTATCTATCTATCTATCTATCTATCTATCTATCTATCTATCTATCTATCTATCTATCTATCTATCTATCTATCTATCTATCTATCTATCTATCTATCTATCTATCTATCTATCTATCTATCTATCTATCTATCTATCTATCCATCCATCCATCCATCCATCCATCCATCCATCCATCCATCCATCCATCCATCCATCCATCCATCCATCCATCCATCCATCCATCCATCCATCCATCCATCCATCCATCCATCCATCCATCCAATATACACAATATAAGGATTTGATAGAGGATGTGATCTTCCTCTCACCCACACTGAAACATGCCCCTAACTCATCCTCTCTGCCTCCCTCTGCTCTTCCTCCTATGGATCGTTTGATGTCTCCTCTGCTGCGGATCAATGGACCAGCTTTCTTCCCTACAGCATTGTACACACATCTGCTGCGGAAACAGAGCCAGTAGCTGGTCTGCTGGGACACACACACACAATACTGCTAGCAAACTAGAGCGAGATATTGATGAGGCAGGATTCTGCTGAAGGAAGCCTGACCTCTTGAAAACCAATATGGCAGACTGACCCTGGGGTGGGGGTGGGGGGGGGGGGGGGGGTGGGGGGGGGGGCACCATCTGAACCATTTGAATTTTGGATTTATTGACATTCTGACTTCAGGAGCTCACTGTGGTTATGATATTGTGGAAGTAGTCTATATTTGTATTATATGTGTATAAATTTATGGCATATTTCTTCTTACTTTTAACACATTCAAACGATAAATACTAAACAAAGATTTAACTTTTAGATATAACTTTTCTCTAAACATCCAACATTAATAAACAGTTATATTTGTGCAGAACAATTTTTCCATCTTACTTTCATCTCATATCAGCACATTTCCTTTGATTAACAAATTTTAGAGTTTACTTATTTATACATCTTCTCTATTTGCATATGGCTATACCCATCTTCAGTCCATATTTGTGACATCCCTGGTAAACAAAAACAAAAAAACCCTTACAAGACATTCATCATTTACTGCATAATCCTGCATGGAAAACTATTGATAAATCCAAACTTTATTTATTAAAAACGAATGAATTCATGGAAGAGCCCACAGGTGGAGGAGCTATGATGCTGTGGGCCTATTTTTCTTCCAAATGACCTGCAAACCTTGTTAGAGTGCATGGTATCAAGCACTCTGTGAAATACCAGATTTTAAACAAAAATGTAAATTGTGTCATTATTAGGTCTTTTAATAACAGTATAGTAATCTAGAACATGCAAGACAATAAGGAGAGGTTGCAGAACGGAATGACACTGTGTATAAATTGGCACTTATGGTTTTAAAACTGTCTCTCATTAGGCCCTCAGCTTTATACGAACTACTGCATGAACACACAAAGAGAAGAGCAAAACCGATGCAAATCTAATTGCGTAAATAAATGAATCAAAGACAAACTGCAAAAACAAAGATGTGGTTAGACTGTACAGTCAAGACATAATTCATCTGTCTGTATTATTTCAGCTGTAAAACATTAAAAAGAGAGAAAAAAATTAATTCCTTTTGCCTATTTTAATAACATTTTCTTTTTAGGAACCGATGCAACCATTACACTGCTTTGAATGTTCTACCTTTTGGCTCCACACTGCTTATTGAAATTGGAAAAATAAGATATGCCTTTTGGATCCTCCAACTACATAATGGAGGTAAATCATGGGCATGGAGAGTGCCTCTGATGTTCACAGAAAACCCTTGACAATGTTGTTACGGAGTTTGTTATTCAGCCAAGCAAAGAGTAGGACAGCTATTGGGAACGCTGTCATCAGGAAACAGAAGTGCTTTGCTTTGTGGCAGAGGAAGGCATTCATTGGTCAGTCACACCTTAGATCAGAAAGCCTCAATTGATTCTGTCATATCGTACACTCATTACATTATGTGTCAAGGGAGAACCAGTTGGGGGACGTTACTGGCCATGAAAAATACAAGGGATGCAATAGGAGGACATATTCGTGAATATTAATTAAAAAAAGGACACAAACACATATATTACATCCAATGTGCTTGCTTATTACTTTTAGAGTAATATGCATGTCTTTGTTCTCATGCCTATTATAAATATGAAACACATGAGGCCATTTAAGTCTTATCATCAGGCGTTTCTAAGCACATAAACATTGCCTGTTTATATGTTTTGATTTTTATTAGAGGAAACAAAAATTTCACGATTACTAATCCTTCAAAACAGATGTGTGAATGTGTCCCAGCAGATGTTTGATAGTGAGTATATGTTTGATAAAGCTTAGATACTATTTGCTTGTTGTAATCAAAATTCAGAGCAGTTTCAATTAGGAGAAAATCAATGCAATGGATGTGAGGAGTAAGCCTGTCCATGATTAAATATCTGATTGTTTATTTGACAACTCCTGCATTCTAGATTTCATGAAAAAAACTGATTTTCCATGATGTTCCTGCTGTTGCAAAGAAAACTTAGTCATCATAATTCTGTTGTATACTTTATTCTGCATCTCTGAGTAAATAAAGCTGAGGGTAAGAAAAAGCCATCAAATATATAGATTTATAATTGCATTAGTATATCACACACTGTAATATGTAAAGAAGCTAACAGTGGGCATAGCTCCACCAGACCCACCTGTAGTGTCTGTTGCCAAAGTATACAGTTCCTCTTGAAGTCGTAGCAGAGTTTAGCAAACCTCACGTTTACATTTGTGTTTGCAGGATACAAAATGCTTTTTTTCTGGGATCCCTCGCACACAACTGGCTGGCATGCAGATAGACTCTAATGTTCTTTGTTTCATTTTTATTTTGTGGCACTAGTTGCCTTTATTTTGTAAGTTGAATGACAGGAAATGGGGTGAAGAGAGAGAAGAGAAGACATGCAGCAAAGGTCAACGGGCTGGGATTCAAACCTATGACGGCTGTCAAGGACTGTAGCCTCCGTACATAAGTCGCATGCTTTACCCCTGCCTCATCGCCACTCCCTGAGCCAAATGTTTTTTTAAGTGAGAATTGGTGACCTCAAGATGTCACTCATTACTCTGATGTTACTCTGAGGTTTTTTTGGAGAGTTTTTACCCCCACTTATCCTCGTCGCTTTACATGTTAGCAAGATAAACTTACGTCGACATACAGCTCAATGGCAACAAGAATGGGTCTCTGTTTTTTTGTTCTTAGTATTGTAAGGATTATAATTATTGATTAATTAATATTTATCAAAACTTATAATAAAATTTATAATTCAGAAATATAATTTCTTAACCAAAAATCATTAATTATGAATAGAAATCAGAGATGTCCTCTGGTGTTGTGATTATAGGCTCAAAGCTCTTAATAATTACAATCAGTTATTTATCATTAATAATTGATAACCAAATCCACTAAATGTCACTGTTTAATCGGCTGCATCACCGATCGGTGGGGGAACTTTGACCTTATTTTGACAGATAAATCACTGTTGCACAAAATAAACACAAACGCTTCTCCTAAATATATATATATATGTGAAAATGTATTAAAGCCATATAGCCTTGACATACCACCATTCGGGTCCAAAAGCTTCACCTAACTAACAAGCACTCTTCTACACAAAGGGCATAAAAAATTACTACCTAGCAATAATAAAAAAAGAAAATATATGCACATTGAGTGTCTATGAAGATCAAACCAGCAGTTTTATAGACAAAATGTTCAATTTGGGTTAACTTGAAAAGAGAAGCCCTCCTGGTGTGCTGATGTCTTGATTGCGGCAATCAGCTTGTAGACGGTGGGTTGCGCCCTTAGCCGTTAGCAGCTGATTGCCCCAAATGAACAAAGGGTCATAAAACTCTGAGGCGGGAACTCAGTGGAAAAACTCCAATAATAAAACTGGAACAAAGGAGTGGTCAGGCTACGAGGCCCAGACTGCAGCTGCTTTGAATGGAAAAAGTTTAAAAGTCCAACTTCTAACTCGTGGCTGATTTGGGATCAGCCGGACAAAACACATACCTTGCTGATCGCATCCACGCTCCGTGATTGAGGACACTTGCACAGCAAAACAAAACAGCTCACCATAAAATACTTCAATCGGTATTTCATGCAACAAGTTGATACCTTGGATTAACTATTGGTGATTCTATGTCACCTTAAAAAGGAAAATATGAAGAACTGTTTAGTCGACTGAATCACAAGGGGTCTCCTTGGAAATAAAACCTCTGTGGGTTTCCACCTGCGCCGGGTGTCGGCGTGGTCTTCAATTGGTATATGAATCTTCTGACCTTCTTCTACTTCCGCCTCTCTGCCTGCTCAGATGCTTTTCTCCTAAGCTCCCCGCTGGCTTGCATTCTTTTACTTCTAACTTTTTATCTCTTAGCCAAAATTATGGAAATATTAGACTAAAACTACTAAAACCAGCGACTCCCAGGGATTATTATTATTATTCTTTTTTTTTTTCTAAAGGATTTTGATATTTTTATAATTGAACTCGAAAGAAGGACAAGTTGACACCAGCTAATCAGCACAAAGTGCCTCCCTTCACCACAGAGGACTTTGACAAACCTTTACAGAAACTGGCTGTTTTGGAGATGAAAATCCATCAACTAGAAGTGAATGTGGAGGTGAATATGGGGTACAACGATGATTCAACTCTGCCTGTGATCCCAAACAATGACAACCAGCTCAACAACTCAGCCGGCAATCAGAACACTGAGAATAAACATACCAGCAGAAAATCACGCCCAGATTTCTTAGGCTTGGTTTAGCAGACGAGCTCAAGTCTCCCAAATACTGGTTGATTCCAGGAACGACATCGTCTGGAGCAATCACCAGCACCTCAGTCTTATCGGAGTTTAACTGCAGAGTTATCGCCAAGCCACTGTTTAATTTTCACAAGGCAGTTCTTTAAATAGCCCAGTTTATGAATCTCAGTGGGCTTAAAGGAGCAATATAGCTGGATATCATCTGCATAAAGATGATAGGAGACATTAGCAAACTCTTGGAAAATATTACCCAAGGGAAAAACATATAACAAAATAGAATAGGTCCCAACACAGAACCCTGGGGCACTCCACACACCAAATCTGCAGAGTCAGAAATAACTGGTTAGCCAAGACACTAAAACTCCAACCGGACAAATAAGACGAGAACCATGCTAGTACAGATCCTGTTAGACCAACCAGATCACGCAATCTTCTCAACAGGATTTCATGAACTACAGTGTCAAATGCTGAAGAGAGGTCCAGCAAGACCAAAACAGTGCATTTCTCAGCATCCGCAGCCATCATAATGTCACTTGAAACTTTGATCAGGGCAGTTTCCGTAGAATGGTGCTTACGGAAACCAGATTGAAAATGGTCAAAAATCTCAGAATTTTCTAAGAACACAATAAATTGTTCAGAGACCACCTTCTCCAAATGTTTGGACAAAAACGGAAGTTTTGAAATAGGCCAGAAATTACCTAACACAGTAGGGTCCAAATTGGGTTTTTTAAGAAGAGGTTCCACAAAGGCATGCTTAAAAAAGCTGGAAAATATGCCAGAAGATAATGACAAATTTATTAACTTGGTAACCCAGGGGCCAATAACATCAAATACTTTTAAGAATAGTCCAAAAGGAAGAGCATCTGAAGGACAAGAAGAAGGCTTCATCTTGGCTACCAGGGCTAAGATAGCCTGAGATACAGGCTTAAAAGAGGACCAGTTATGACAAGCAGGCTCAACAGCAGCAGTGCTAAGCATGGACTGAGTTTGAGGTGAAAATGTAATATCCTGGCTTTTGGAGACAAAAAACCTTAAAAGTCCATTACTGTCTGCTTTGCAAAAAATGGGGGTAACAGGAACAGTGGGACACACAATAGAGCTGATGGTATCAAACAAAACCTGTGGTCTCCTCTTATTTAAAATTATCAGCTGGCGAAAATAATCAGATCTAGAGTTTTTAATGGTTTCATTTAAAGAAGACATAAGTTCCTTAAGGTGCAATCTGTGGACCTCAAGTTTATGGGACTTCCACAAACGCTCAGTTCTACGGCATTAATGCTTTAGCTCCTGAATGGTGTCATTGATCCAAGGGCGTATGGTCTTCCTAGTCACCAAATTAGATCTAACAGGAGCAACTTGATCCAAAATGGCCTCACAATGACTGTTAAAGGTAAGAAGGAAACTGTCCACATCATGACATTCCACAAACAATTTTGGATCAAATATAGAAGAAAACCTAGTAGCTGAATTGTCAGAGATAATACACCTCTGCGACCTAATTAAAGTAGGCTTAGGATCTGGAGAAAAGAATACATCAAACAAAACACAACAATGATCACTTATAAGGACATCCTCCACAGATGGATTGGCAATATTTAGGCCTTTTTGGTGGGTGGGACCAGAGACATGTTGCACAGAATTAAACGTTTCAGTCAATGTTAAAAATTCCAATGCTTCACTAGAAGCACTATTATCAATATGAATATTAAAATCACCAATTAATACAACATTATCCAACTTAATTATCAAGGATAAAAAGTCACTAAAATCCTTTAAAAAGACAGCTGCATGGGCAGGAGGGCGATAGACCAGCACACAGTGGAAAGAGTCTTTGGAGCCCACTTTGACCATCATTAATTCAAACGAAGAAAAGGACTGCATATTCATCATCTTACAGGTGAAACTGTCTCTGAATACCACCGCAAGACCCCCTCCACGTCTTGAGCGGCGGGGTAACCCGAAGACTGAGCATCCATCAGGACAGAGTTCATTTAGATGAATGAACTGCCCTTCTCTCTGCCAAATCTCCGTAAGAAACAAGAAATCAAGGTCTCGTCTGCTAAAAAGTGCATTCAATAAAAATTATTTATTTGCAACTGAAGGGACATTTAGAAGACCAATGCGAGGCGATGATGACGTCACAATCTTCGCATCAACAGGACACAGCGGGATCGGTAGAAGGCACGCAGCACTGTCACGCAGTCTCCAGCCGGGTCGGGAAAACAGCTGTTGCATGGCTGCCGTGGATACGGGAAAGCACTTCCCCGGAGCATCCCACCAGTCGCAATCCCAGCATTTCACTGGCTCCTGAGCATCAGCTGCGGGTCTCCCAGATGACAGCGACGGGGGTGTGCCACCACAACACACATCGAGGAGAGGAATCCACCGCAGCCACCTGACACGTTGGTAGGGACCGGGACTAAATAGTCGTAAAGCATGTCTGCATTTTACCTGTCCGCGGACCTGGAGCCACGTTTCCTGCGTTTCCTCCCAGGTGCCCGAAACAGGAACACGTACTCAGGTGAGTCGGGCAAAACAACAAAAAGAGGAGGAAAAGTTTGATTGTACTTTCCCCAATCACCAAAAAGAGATTCCATAGACTCCTTTATACCAAAAAGAGAGCTACGATCATAGAACAGTAGAGCAGAAACATATCCAGGTGAAAATTGTGCCGATATAACCACAAATATTGCTGTAACAATACATAAAAACTTGCAAAGGAGATGAGCAGTGGCAGTGGCGTGGCCAAACACAGGCCCATCTTGCCTACTGCATTACAGAGAAATGCCCCCGTTTCCCCTGGGAAAAGGAGACCTCGACTGCGAGCTGCTGTCACAACAACTGATAGGAGTGAGACAGCTGGAAATAATGGAATTCCCCTCCAAAACAGATTTGTCCCACTACAGAATGAAAACCAGGAAAATGATCCATCTTCTGAAAATAACCTTCATTCTAAACAGTCTTCTCCTAAGCTGCCAGAGAAAAACGCCCCACCAGACCAAGAACCCTAATAGTGGGCAACACAGCTGTGTTTGCACCGATTTTCTGTGGAGATGAGATTTTTTTTGAGACTTCTGATGATTAATAAGTGGTTGAAAAAAACATGTGCTACTACATCTGTGAACTTCTTTGACAAACCTCAGTATTTTTTGGGAAAAAATATACCTCTTCAAGTAAGATCAGAATCAGAATCAGAATAAGCTTTATTGCCAGGTTCATACATAAAACGAACAAGGAATTTGACTCCGGTACACTTTGCTCTCTGGGCTTTTTTTTTTTTTTTTTGTGTTATAAGATAAATTCTGCATATATCTTTATGTCCTTAAATACATATATACAATATACACATATACAAGGTGGAATTGCGACTTCAGTATGAGGCTGTTTTGTACTCTATTAAATGTTCATCAGAGAAACAGCCTGGGGGAAGAAACTGTCTCTGTGGTGGCTGGTTTTAGTAAACAGTGCTCTGTAGCGGCGGCCTGAAGGTAAAACTCTAAACAGTTTATGTGCAGGGTGTGTGGGGTCTGCAGAGATTTTGGCAGCTCTTTTCTTGACCCTAGACCTGTATAAGTCCTGGATGGAGGGAAGGTCAGCCCTGATTATTCTCTCTGCAGCCCTGATTATTCGTTGCAGTCTGGACCTGTCCTGTTTTGTGGATGAACCAAACCACACTGAGAAGGATGAAGACAGGACAGACTGAATGATGGCAGTGTATAAGATGACCAGCAGCTCCTGTAGAAGGTTGTACTTCTTGAGTTGTCTCAGGAAGTACAGTCTCTACTGGGCTTTCTTCCGAACAGTGTCTGTGTGTGAAGACCATCTCAGTTCCTCAGAGATGGTGGTTCCTAGGAACCTGAAGTGGTCCACAGCTGACACGATGTTGTTGAGGATGGTGAGGGGGACGTATGGGGATGGTGTTCCCCATCCACCACCATTTCCACAGATGGTTTCTGTTTGAACAAGCTGGGAGCCAGACGTCTCACATCTAATCTCTTATATTCAGTAAATAATCTGCCAGCAGCTTCGACCTTCAGCAGACAACATTGAGTATCAAAAACAATGATAACGCTACCACCAACAGCTCCAGCAGAGACAACCAGAAAGTTGGCTGAGAAAGAGAGGTCATCACAAAAGGTCTCCCTGCCGAATTCCACAGGAGACGTGGACCAACCCCCCCCCCCCCCCTGAAACCTTTAACCAGATTTACTCGGACAGAATCTCGGACATCATTAGTTCAATTGCTCCAATTAAAATGAAAGTCGTTTCTGGGAAGAAAATGTTTCCATGGAGAAGTGCTCCAACAGTCAGAAGTGAAAAAAAGGAGTGTCGAAAAGCTGAACGCAGGTGGCGAAAGACTGGACTCCAAGTTCACTATATTATCTATAAAGGGAGACTATACAGATATAACCTACAACTGAAAAATGCAAGGGAATCTTTCTTTTCTGAGATCATCAGCAAAAACATTAACAATGCTCGTGCATTATTTGCCACAGTCGACAGGTTAACAAACCCTTGTGCAACTGTAGCATCTGAACTCCACTCTACCAGGGCCTGCAATAAATTTGCTAACTTCTTCACTGAAAAAAACCCAAAAGATCAGAGGGGCAGTCAGCACATCCACATCAACTCCAGTACCAATATTGTCTCCAACTAGAACTGATTTTGACAAAATTTCACTAAATAAACTACAAAAACTTAGAAGAAATTGTACAGCAACTAAGCTATTCTTCCTGCTGTCTCGATCTGCTGTCTCGATCTTTTGCCCGTAATAACATCTGATTTAACTCAAATAATAAACACGTCCCTTTTGTCAGGTGTTTTCCCCCAGGCCCTGAAAACAGCAATTATCAAACCTTTATTGAAAAAGAGTAACTTGGACAAGCTGCTACTACAGAACTACAGGCCTATATCAAACCTCCCCTTCATCAGTAAGATTATTGAAAAAGCTGTGTTTCAGCAGTTAAACAACTTCCTAACAGCAACCAACCGCTTCGATGTCTTCCAGTCAGGCTTCCTGCTCACCACAGTACAGAGACTGCTCTTGTCAAGGTGTTCAATGACATCTGTATAAATGCAGACTGTGGAAGAACCACAGTGCTGGTATTATTGGACCTTAGTGCAGCATTTGACACTGTTAATCACTCCATTTTATTAGAGCACCTGGAAAACTGGGTCGGCCTTTCTGGTACAGCACTCAACTGGTTTAAATCCTACTTGAAGGACAGGGACTTTTTTGTGTCAGTAGGTAACTACATCAGAGACCACAAAAATCACATGTGGTCTTCCCCAGGGGTCCATCTTAGGGCCCCTTCTATTCAATATCTACATGCTCCCCCTAACTCAGATTTTAATAAACAACGATGTAAGTTATCATAACTATGCAGACGACACACAGCTATACGTTAAGATGTCACCAGGTGACCATGAACCCATTCAAGCGCTGGGTAAATGCTTAGAAGAAATCAATGCATGGATGGGCCAAAATGTTCTTCAGCTGAATCAAAACAAAAATGAAGTAATAATCTTTGGACCAAAAGAAGAGCGTTTAAAAGTTAGCACACAGCTTCAGTTAATACAGCTAGAAACCACCAATCAGGCTTGAAGCCTGGGTGTAGTGATGGACTCAGTCCTGAACCTTCAGAGGCACATAAAGGTAGTAACTAGGTCAGCCTTCCATCACCTAAAGAACATCTCCAGGATTAAAGTATTAATGTCTCAGCAGGACCTTGAAAAACTAATTCATGCGTTCATCTTTAGTAGAATTGATTACTGCAACGGTGTCTTCACAGGTCTGCCTAAAAAGTCAATCAGACAGCTGCAGTTGATCCAGAACGCTGCTGCCCGCGTCCGCACTACAACTACGAAAGTGGAGCTCATCACCCCGGTTCTAAAGTCCCTACAATGGCTCCCTGCAGCTCAGAGAATAGACTTTAAAATACTTATGTTAATCTATAAATCACTGAATGGCTTTGCACCAAAATACATTACAGACTTGTTGTCAGTGTATCAACCAGCCAGACCTCTCAGGTCATCTCGCTCAAATCTACTCTGCGTACCCAAAACCAGAACCAAACATGGAGAAGCAGCTTTTAGTTCTTATGGTCCACTAACCTGGAATAAACTCCCAGAAAACTGTAAAACGCCAAAACCCTAAGTTGCTTTAAATCAAGATAAAAAACGTATTTGTTTAGAATGGCCTTTGAATGTGTTATCTAAACATTATTAGTTACGTTTTCAGTCCAATTTTCCTTTCATTTTCTTATACATCATTCTATTCTCTTTATTTTTTTTAAATTACCTCTGTTGTTTGATTTTCTGTATCATTGTAATGTTTTTCCTTATGTACTGCGCCTTGAGTGCCTTGTTGCTGAAAAGCGCTATATAAATGAACTTGACTTGACTTGTATCAGACAGAATTCCAGCTTTCATGTTCTTCCGGGAATGGCTGTGTGGAGGAGAGTTCGCCTGAGAGCTTTTGTCACTCCAGATATGGCCAAGAAAGTTTATTTCAGAGCTGCGACGTCTGTTGAGCTGCACATGTCGAATGACGCAGTCCAGCCAATCTATCCCTCAAAATGGATGACCCCAACAGTACATATCTTTTCTAAGGGCCCGAGTGATTGTGGCCTGCCACGTCTTTTCTTTCTTCCTCTGTCATTTTTAACTTTAAAAATATTTTAAATAAAATATTGAGTACCACCTGGTTCATTTACAGCACCTTTACAGGAGCCATAAAATGTCTCTGTTGGCGTGTAAACCCTTGATGTGATACTAAATGTCAGGAGCTGACATTATTCAGCTGGAAGCAATCAATAGGTAGTGTTTGTCTAAATGCATAACTTTGAATGATAAGGACACATGCCCTCAGTAGGCTGTAGCTCAATACGCTAGACGCAGCGATGATTAAAAAAAATAAAAAACACGTTTCTGTTTTTTCTTTTGCAGATTTTTTACAGTACTTTCACTCTGTTTCTCCTACACATATCTGCAAAGCTGAATGTTTTTTTCTCCATAATATAACCGAGTTAAAACTGAAAAACTAATTTCATGAACCACTGCATCTTTTCGTTGAATCACCTCCTACCATTCAACGCTTCTAACCATGGTGGTTTCAAAAATAATGTTTGTATTGTACTTTGCTTGAATCCTGAAATTCACAGAAAAGAACCTGAAAAATGCATTTAACCCTTCAAAAACAAAACAGCATATCTAACAACTTAACAAAACCCTGTAAAATGGCCAACCATGAGCAAATGCAGTCAGTTAATGGACTATCGTGTTCTTAAAAGACATTTTCTTTGATTAAAGTCAGTAAATGAGGGGAAAAACACTTCAAAGTCTTTTGCATCTCTTACTTGAAAGTCCTGCATATGAAAGACATTGTGTCCTGCTAATGCCAAGAACACTCATACATTTACATAGATGTAGGTGATCACATCTGATCCCTTGCCTCAGAAACCTCAAAGCACTTGTTTTGCAAAAAAATATTCATAAAAAGCTGCAGAAAAACAGGGCTGCACTCGATCAGAGTAATAATGACCCTGCAGGCAGAGCAGAGCAATTAAAAGAGAGTCCAGGGGAGAGATGAGAACTATTAACAGCCACAGAGGACCTTCTCTTCCCCAGTTTAACTCTTTGTGTCTCAGCCAAGGCTAGTAAAAGCTGTAAACTGATGAAAACATTGCTGGATATTGTGAAAAGGCGCTAATTACACACTGGGAGGGGGAAGTGGTGGGGGGTCGCTGAGAAGGGTGGGGAACATGACGATCCCCTGTGCTTCCAAGACATTTCCTGTCCAGTTTAATATCTTGCATCAGCTATTGTTGATCTGTTTCTGGCATATTACTGTGGATTCCACTGGGTTTACATTTTGACCTGAGTCCAAGTCATGCAAACTATGATAAAATGGAAAACCTGGCAGGGAAATAACGGTGTAGGAAGTTAACAGTATGTGTCTTTACACTGTATGACTGTTAACATACAGTGGTCATGCATGTACATCGTTGTAATGTACATGTGCAATGACCAATAAAGATGATGATGATTAAACGTTTGTGTTGTTTCTATTAAGAATTATTTGGCAAGTGAGCAAATGCTGATTAAAATTTTGATTACTTATAAATACTTTTAAAAAGCAATACTAGTTACAGGAGCACAATGGTAGGATAATTAACATTGTCTTTTCCCAACAGGAAGTTTTCAGTTTTAACCAGGCCGTTCTATATGCTGTGTGTATGATCCACCAGTCTTGCAAGCTCTGGATTTCCTTCTACTACAAACAAACTGCATGATATTTCACCTGCTTATTCTAAATTGTTTGCTGGTATTGCAGCACTCTGTCTTCAGACCTGTGATAGAACAACGACCTGTCCATTGAATCCATCGTTCTTTTTTTCATCCTGAGCATACATCCAAACTTGCATGTACAGAATGGAGGAGATACAGGTGCATGATCACCTGCTGCTTTTCTCGGGTTGTCCAAAGTGACCCACACCTAATTGTTTTTTTATGGGTTAACTCTGCTTAGGCTACAGTTTTCCTCTAAATAAATTCTGAAATGAAAATCAATCTGGTTCCCAAAGGTTATTTTGATCCTTCACCTGAAGTCATCAGAGATGCCTCATAGCTAATTAGCTAACTATTAGCCAACTACAGCCATGATTCCTAACCTTTTTTGTGAAGCCCATATTTTGCATTGATAAAAAAACTTGCCTTTCCCCCTACCTAAATTATTTTTCAATAATGCGATAATGCATTATTGAAATGCATTATCTATGCATATTAGTTAAGTTTTCTTTGTTCCATCTCTGGCTAGTGATCAGAAATTAGAACTCTTGTGGATACCGGGTGGTGACATAAACTTATTGTTACTGTAAATTCAAGCGTTTACTTCAATATGCATATAGTTAATGAGAAAACAGGCCATATTTTCTGACTGAAACTTTGGGGTTTATAAAGAAAAGCTGGATATTTAGCTGTCAGTCGCAGGTTACTCAGCAAACTCACCAGTTTAGCCATTTCCTGGACTTACCAGCACCTGCCAATGCAGATGGTTAGTAACAACGATATTTACAATTTGTCTGATAGATTTAGCAAAGCTTTGAAACAAACCCAGAGTGCTAACATAAATAAATCACCTTGCCTCACCAGGAGTGAGGCTAGGTTTGTTGTAGACTGTAGTTATGTGTGTTCAGTCAGATATGTGTCTATTACAAAATCATAAAGCCATGCATGTTTTAGGTGATGAGTTATCCTAACATTATAGTAATTCTACTGCTGGAGCAGCATATTAATGCTATCCTGTAGAAACAGATAGGAGAGACTCTAGTGTCCGGAACCTCCTTAATAACTAAGATAAAGAGGATCCTATCAAAATACTGTAAACTGTAGTGTTATTTCATTATATTTGGAAGGATATACCATTGATTTTAATGAAGCCTCAGACTATTACTTTTTGCAAATGCTCATTTTTAAATTACTTGGGTTAGGGGAAAAAATCAAATTTGAAAATACCTATACAAGACATTTATAAAGCTTTGCAATAATTCCAGAAATCAAACCTTAATGTAACCAAACATATTCTTATGCTCATAAAAAATTAGGGTCCACAAAGAACTTTCTGCAGCATTTGTAGCAAACCTGTGACCAGGTTCTTACACAGGAGCAGAGTGGAATCCACAGGTCAGCACAGTTAGTTCAGAAAGCTACAGAGGATCATTCTAAATTGCCTTTGTGCAAAAGGTTACCACTACAGGGTCAAGCATCAGCATTATTTAAAATGTCACTGATACGATAAGGACACGTTCCTGGAGTATGGTGCGCGCTGGCTCATGAGCAAGCATAGCAGTGGTTGAGAAGAGCTATCATAGCCTGGCCTTAAAGTCACATTTAATTGGCGAATTCCCCTAAGTAAATAAAAAGGTGACATTTTCTCTTTGGTGCCTGGACTAGAATCCTAAAACCGATGGGCTGAGGTCCCTGAAATGTCAAGGAGGAATAATTTCCATCACATACTCTGCCAGCTTTTTGTACCTTGCCTCTGCTCTGCTTTGGGACATCCAGAAAGGTCATCTGTGCGTTTGACTTATTTTGTGTCAACATTTGGTCTAGAATCAATCACAACTTTTCGTGATCAAAGATAAGTAGGCCACTGTTAAATGTTGCCCTCTGCTTGGTGCAGACTACTTCTCTTTTTGATGCATTGATGCATTAAGGCTTAGATGTCGAATTTCTACCTACGTTTGCATCATCCACGGTTAGATGGTTCTCCCACTTACACCAACAGGAGAACACGTTCACATACTCACAAACACACACAGCCTGAAAGCCCCCTTGGCACAGAAACCAACTTTAAGCACCCAGGAAAACAAACAGATAAAAGCACGCCTTTGACATGAAAACATGACAATTTCCCTCTAAGAACCTCTCAGAAAAATAAAATCCTGAGAGAGAGAAAAGGGCTTTACTGACAAGAACAGACACCATTGACTAAATCCATGTTATTTATTATCTGGCATAGCTCTTTGGCCGGCTTTAGGCCAATACACCCAGAATTACCTGCTGCAACATCAAAACACTCCCTTGTAATCATCCAGCTATTCTAGGCCGCAAAGCATCTTAACAGAAGCAACATATTTGTTTGTTGCTGCTCTGTGAAATGATTTCTAAAGCAAAGACTGCAAATCTTTAACACACTCCCTCTTCCTGCCTTCATTTGTCTCTGCCTCTCCATCTGTGTGCATTTAATGGCATCTCAGATAATGCTAATCAAATCCTGTGCAATCAGGTTTGATGCTTTCATTGACAAGGATTTGTCAGCGCTGGTTTCCCACCAGGAAAGACTTAACATTGATAATGGCGTCAGAACACCTCTTCTCCTAAACCGTTTCTTGTTTTAGGATTTGTGACTTACGCTTTAGAAGGTTGAAGCACAAAGTGAAGGCTTTTTTCAACCTTTGATGTCAGTTTTGTGGAGGTTGATAAATCTTTGTGGGCTGTAGTATACTTTGATATGGGTGTGTGTATGAACTGCATCCAATCGCCTTACTGGGTATAGGATGTGTGTGTGTGTCTCTGTGTGTGTGTGTGTTTCCAGGCAATTTCAATATTGGAGCAAAATTATGTTATTAATTGATCAAAACAATTTGGACTTTGTGTTTTCGAGTTGCATTTCAGTGTGATCCTGTGAGTACAGGCTATACTGCAACACAAGAGAAATAAAAAGGAGATTAGAGACAAATCTCATAAGAGAGATCACAAAACTAAATTCTGGAAATTTCTTATTTCAAGAACCTTCCAGAAAATTCAAACACTTTACAAAACCAAGCACTGTCTTGCAAAAGTATACAGTTAAGTTAAAAAGACTCATAGCCTTTGTTTCTGATGACAGCCATCTCTCAAAAGATAATCAGACAATTGAGAATCATCCATCCATCCATTTTCTATACCCACTTCTTCCGTACAGGGTCATTGGGGAGCTGGTGCCTATCTCCAGCAGTCTACAGCCGACAGATGGGGTACACCCTGGACAGGTCGCCAGTCCATCACAGGGCGAAACAGAGGACAAACAACCATGCACACCTTAGGGCAATTTAGAGAGACAGATTGACCTAACAGTCATGTTTTTGGACTGTGGGAGGAAGCCAGTACCCAGAAAGAGCACACAGGTAGAACATGCAAACTCCATGCAGAAAGACCCCTGGGCAGGAGTCAAATCCAGGACCTTCCTGCTGCCATTCAGTAGTGCTACGAACTGCACCACTGTGCAGCCCAATTGAGAATCATTTGAAAGAAAATACCTGTTTGCTATCACTCCAATCTTTAACCCCCTCCAGATATTCTCTAACAGAGATAATTTTGAACTTTGGCTGGGCCACTGACAAACATTAATACTACTTCAGGTCTGAAAAAGATTTTTTGATAAAATTAAAGATTACTTTAAACCTAAATCTTTCAGCAATATGAACCATTTGTCTGGAGGCATTTTTCTTCAACACGTTTGCTGTATCCCATATGTTGTTTGTGGCTAACTTTAAATCTGACTTCTTATGGCTTTCATTCAACATGGCAATCCTCTTGTTAGACTTGTGGTGGGCAGGACAATAAGGATCCTGCGAATAGATTCTCCTACATGAGCTGTGGATTTCTGCAGCTCCTCTAGAGTTACCTTGGGTCTTTTGACTGCTTTTCTAATTAATGTTCTGCTTGCCTGGTGGACAACCATATCTAGCAAGGTTGGCTGTTATCCAACTACTGCGGGGCTGTGTCAGATTAATTTCTGTACAAATGTAAATATAAATCATCCCACACTTTAAAGTGTTTCATTTGTAAGAAAACTAATCCTTCCTTCCATTTCATATTTATACACCCATTTGTGTTAGTCTATCACATACATTCTCAATAAAAAATGTCGAGGCTGGTTTCTACAATGTGACATAATACAAAAATGGGAGTGTGAATACTTTTGGAAAGGACTTTACAGACTTTTCCAAGGGTGTTTAAGGACACTGAGTACAAAAAGTCTAATCTGTTGTATAACTGAGTCAAACTCCTAAGCTGAATCAAACTCACTGCCATGATATAAAAAAAAAACAAAAAAGAAAACAACAACAAACAATCAGGCAGATAGACAGCCTCCAAAATTAGATGCACGCTAGAGGTCCATTATCTCATCTCATATTTAACAAGTAAGTGCCTGATTAACAAACAAGGGTTTTAACAAGCTTTGATTGTTTAATGATGAGTTGCATTAAGAAGAGTAATTTTAGACTGATAAACTGTACCAAGTTAAAGCTGATGATCAGGATTGTTAAAAGGAAAAATGTAAAATTCAAACCCTTGATAGTCAAAAGAATTTTTAACTCTTCATTGTTTGAACAAACTTAACTAATCAGTACATTTCCTCATTAGTTTTTAAAAATATGATAGAAACATGGAAAGAATAGAAAGCAACCCTTACCATTATTCTCAAAATGCCTAAAAATATACATGTATTTTACTACATGCACAAAATAAACAGGTACTATAGCCTAAGATATATGCTTTGTTAAATTCTGCAAACAAAAATATATTTTCTGTGAAGAAATATATGTGTTTAAATAAAGTTTTATATAGAGTTCTCTCTTGAAAGTAAAGAGCTAAAACTGACTTAGACTGACCCTAAAGACTCCGGTCTCTGCAGGAGCTTGTATTGAAGTGTTGCTTCTGAAGCTTCTATACTCCTCTGCTGTTTACTATCAAACAGACCAATGGTCACCGAGATGAGAGAGAAACAGAAAGAGGCGCCTTGAGGCATCTCAGCCTCTCTTTCATCTTTTTCATGAATGTCAGTCATCCTTAAACAGCCTAGGTGAATCCTGTGTGTGATCCTTTAAGAGAATCCAAGTTTTTTTTTTTTTTTATTGGTGTATCACAGTGTTTTTTATAAGTAAAAAATAAATGGGCTGATATTGAACAGTGGTATTTACGGGCATCCATACATAATGATTCCAGTGGAGCAAAGCAGTAGATGCATTACATTGGTCTCAGTGAAGCAGTATTTGATTTATGGTGCCACCTATTACCCCCTGTGTCACTGAAATGCCTGGAACTTTAGAAAAATGTGACCATTTAGTCAGTTTCAGTGTGTTATATGCTTTTTCTGGATGTAAATGATTCACATTATTACATAGCCTGAAGTGTAAACCAGTTTTACTCAACAAAACATTTGCAAAGAAATCAGAACTCCTATAGAACTTTACTAACTTAATGTTCTCTGTGTCTCACCCCATAGATAGCACCACTGGGTTACCGATTGTCCGTTTAGCTGTGTTTCTCTCTTTGTTAAGACCACTAATGTCTGGGAGTGATTGTAAATGTCTGGATATAAATTGGGACTGTTTGTCCAGCATTGAAATTACATTTGTTGTGAGTCAGTGATACATAAATAAAATGAAAAATTAAAGCCAACACAGAATCTCACAGAACATGCACACAAAGAAAAGCAAATTTGAGTGGCCATTTAATCTAGCATGCTTGTATTTTGGCTTTAGGAAGAAGTTGGAGTACACAGAGAAAACCCACACAGACAACATCTAAACTCCATACAAAAGGTCCTGGCCAGGGTTTGAACTCAGGCTCGTGCTACTAGGCAGGACCTAGTCACCAGTCCTACGTTCATCAAAAGAGGAACTGATTCTGTATTTTTGCTAAACGTTTTTAAATCAGTGTTGCTGAACTCTGAAACATTAGAAGTGCAGGCTTTTTATTTCTTACTGCATTATGTCTTATTTGGACATTGCATACCAAGTGCCTAGTAATATGTATTTTTTAAAAGTTATTTGCCCCATCCGACATCAAAACTGGTGCTTACAGGAGTAAATCTCCTATCTCCAAGTGCAAGTGAATACGTGGAAGAATGTTATGCCGCTACAAAGCGCTTCCAACTTCCCCTCCTTGTTTTACCAGTGGTGGGGCGCATCGAACAGTTAGCATGGAGTTATGAGAGCAGCACGATTAATGATGGTGTTGCACGATTAAACAGCACTGCAAAGACAGAGAAATTAAGTCAGGGAAATTTACTGATGAATAACATTACAGTACAAATGTCTTGAAGTGACAATAAAATTGTCATTACATGACACATCCCAAAATATTGTATAATTATGTAGAAAAAAAGTTTTTTTAAGAGGTATTAAATATGGAAGTTTTTTTTTTTTTTGCAATAATTTAATTTGATGATTTGTTGATGAAAATCACAACACTGAAAAGTCTGAGCCAGGGAAAACATTTAGATAAACCTTGGAGAAACAAAACAAACATAAAGCAAAGATGTGATATCCACAGATCTCTCCTTTTTGTGCCTAAACATTTTGGAATTCATTATCTTTTGCCAGCAGCAGAGTACTTTTGAACAGCTCTTTGAAAGAAATAGATTCCCAAGACCTGGCTCCCTTTTAAAGAGCCTCATGTCGTACCTCTAAATGAACAGCACCACCAACAAATGACAGATCCAAATATACTTTAATTAATTAGAATGTTTACACTACCATTACACTCTAAATTGAGTTACTTGTAACTTTGACCCATAGCATTTTAAAAGTAACCCACCCAGCCCTCTTTAATCTCAGTGTAAATCCAGCTGTTCTGTAAAGGTCTAATAGGATTTCAGGAAACTTTAGTGAACAATTAGCATAATGACCTAGGAACTCACCAGAGCTTTAAAACAGGCCATGTAAGGGACAAAGCAAACATGAGAGAGAAGGTAATCTGGACAAAAATTGAACATTCTGGCCTACATCAAAATTTTTTTGTGACGGGGAATAGTAACACAACAGAAAGCATCATCCTTGCACTGAAACATGGGGGTGGTAGAATAATGCTGTGGGATGCTTTTCTTCAGTGGAAACAGGGAAGTTGGTGAGTTGATTAAAAGATGGATGGAGAGAAATACAGGGCAATCCTGGAAGAAAACCTGTTGTAGGCTGCATTCACTTGAGACTGTGGTAAGGTTCACCTTCCAGCAGGACAAGAACATAAAGCCAGAGCTACAATGGAATAGTTAACAACAGCCTAATATGGAAACTGTAACTTGGTGTTTTAAATCTTATAATGTTTTTTACATTGTGATGCTGTACTACAGTTCAATTACACTAGAAATGTTCATGCCTATCTGATGGCAAGAAATTAAATGTTCCATAACTGGATCAATATATTTCTCTTTAACGACTGCTATCGCAATAACATCCTTTTCCCTGTCTGTCAACAAAATGGATGATACCACAACAAAGAGCAGATTCAAAAAGGAAAAACGTGACATACTGTTGGTTGCAGGGGTTATGCCTTATTGCTCCACTGCTACTGTACAAATTCATCATGTTTGTGACAATGGGAGGATGATGTTTTTAATTGCTACAACCGTCAGTGGCACTGAAGCCTGGCCCTGAGGGACCAGATGGATATATGATCCAAAGTGTGTTAGAGAGAGAAAAGGTGTCTACATGTGTGCATGCGTGTACAAATTTAAGGATGTTGGAGCTTCTTGATGATCAGAATATTAGCAGATGAGGTTTTAGTTTGATCACTTGAGTCTGCCTCCATGGGGAAATATTACATCAAAGGTCAATGGTTCTAATTCTAACAGACATAATATATAACCTAAAGCAGCTTAAAACTGAATAACGAAAATTCAAAGATGTTTTAATATGTTAATTCTCTTTGTTGCTTTCAAATAATTTTTAGACAGAAGAAAAGACACGAACACGGATCCTATTCAGTGTTTATTTATCTCTGACAAAAAATGCACCTGACATATTCACCATTCCTCTTCGCTTACTGCACAGTTCCCCTCTCAACACGCATTAGAGCTCCTTGCTAATGTCTCTCACACTCTTAGACACACACTTGCACACACGCATGGCCCCCCTTTACTAATGAAGCCTACCTCAAACACATTTGCATCTTTCTAAATTAGTTTGATTATTTCACTGTAATTAGCATAAGTGTATGGAAATTAAATTGGCTATAGTGGTGTGGCAGCCTCAAGGTGACAGGCTGCATTTGATGCTCTCTCACTAGATATGTAATTCATCTTGGTTAGTGTAAGGCCAAGGTTTTTTTTACATCCAAAAAGCTTGTGAGGTTTCTCAAATTAGACAGGGGCTTCATTAAATTACATACACTGATTTAAAATGTGAGCTATAGGCAAAACTTTTTCATTAGTAGGATATAAAAATAAGTGTTTTACTTATTGAAAAGTGTGTGATTGTCATTAGCTGTTGGATTTGCAGTACAATTTACTGCAAGGCCACTGAGCTGAGTGTTGAATTATCACCAGCAGTTTTATGCCATAAACCTCAGTGGGTGATTCCAGCCCATTAGCTTGTAGGAGAAAGCTGGAGTCACTGAATATAAAACAAATTAGTAATTTTGTTTTAACATATTTAGAGTTAAGAGGCAGTGTGTGTCATCTTCCTTCGTCCTCACCCATAGCTCCCTTAGGTTCTACTCATCAACAGTAATAGGGGCCTGAAAACCTCATCCTCTAATAAGCCAGCCATGGATTATTAATTAATATGTTCAAAGTACACCCTCTCATTCTAACCACCCATCCACATCTACAGCTAATTCAAACTCTATGAACTTGCTTTTGGCGAGATTCACAAAATTCAGAGGGTGGTTGTAGGGAAATTAAAATTCTCGGAAACCCTTTTTAGATTTAGGAGTAATCGCTGAACTAGAGAGAACATCAGTGAACAAACAGCATTATGAAGACTTAATTAAGTATAAGAGAACACCAGAGAGATTAGGGATAAAGCTGTGGACATGGTTAAAGCAGTTTAAGGCTATAAAAACAATATCTCCAGCTTTGGACCTCTCATAGAGCAATGCTTAACCCATGATCTGAAAAAGAAAAGAATATGGTACAACTACAAACCTACCAATACATCGGCAATGAGAACACAAATCAGAGAAGCAGCCGAGAGGTCTAGTGTAACTCTGGAGAAGCTGCAGATATCCATAGCTCAGGTGGAAAATTATGGTCTCTATGGAAGAGTGGCAAGGCATGCAATTTACCACAAGCAGTGCAGGGGACACAGATAACATGTCAGAGAAAGTGCTCTAGTCAGATGAGATCAAAATCTTAATTTTTGACCTACATGCAAAATACTATGAGTGGAAGAAAACTAACACAGCGAAAACCCATCACATCCCAATGTTAAGGGCACGGGTATTTAACTAAAACTTAAAGTGGTCCAGTTAGAGAAAACTTGCTTAAGCAGCAGTCTGGAAGATTATAAAATATCACTATTCAATGTGATATATATATATATATATATATATTTAAGCAGCCTTGTAGCTGTCTTATATATAAGTGAATACATATAAGTGAAGTTAATTCACTGTAACTCATAAAATGTTTTCACAGTATTTATTGTTGTTATATTGTGACTTATCACAGAACTGAACATATGTGTAATAACTGCCCATATGTGCAATTTTCTTTCATTTACTAAATAAAATTTAGGGCTACATTTGCAAATATGAAAATATAAATGAAATGATATATCTAATTTTAAGTTAAAATTCAGAATATGGAACAAACTAAAACAAAGAGCTAGAAAATTTCTCTTGTTTTACATCAACATTCTCAAGCCTCCAGATGGCGGTTTGCGCATGGCTTCATTTTGAGATAGCACATCATGGGTCAATATTTCACCTCTTTTTGTTGATGATGATGCTGATAGGGGTATTTGCTTTATTTTTTTCATTCAGCTCTTGTTTTTATTTCCCTTTAAGTAGTGTTTCAGCCACTGCACTCATGCATTTGTTGACAACCCCTGCCTTAGTCAACGCCTTTTTGTGTTGACCCAAAATCCAAGCAACTCTGAGGGAACATTCATAAGCTCGTTGTTGGGCAGAGAAAGTGTGGCTCAGGATCCTGGTGGACTGGTCATTCTGGGCTCTCTGACAACTTATTTTTTGTGCTCTTACTATGACTGGGTATGTTTGTTCAAAACATTTATGATATGTGTCATACTGATGTTTCACATTGGCACTTCTAATAAGTGCTATGGTTTCTGAACATACAAACTGGTTTAGTGCTTCCAGTGGGAAGCAGGAACAAAATGACTCTTTCCATTCTAGATTAAAGACCCTATCTTCGCTGTCAACTCTTATTTTTTTTTAGAAAGCGCCATCTATTCCTTATATTTCCGTTTCTCTGTTCACGTGTCCTGTCTTTCTCCCTTTCTTTAGCACAGTTGTTACTCTCCCTTTCTTTGTCTAACTTGTCTTTTTCTTTACTTTACATAACGCGGCTGTCTGTATCTCCTCAACTTTCTCCTTTTGTTTCCCTCATCTTTCGTGTCACTCACCTGACTTGTCTGCACTTGCTGCAGTCGCAGATTTTATTGCCAGGAATGCACAGACTTGTTAGGCTGAGAGGTATCAAGTGGTGTAGCTTAGCTGCCATGTAATTGGTCTGTCCTTTTCCTAATACACCAAGACGCTACCATAAAGTCTACAAAAGCTGCACAAGTTAAAATAAAATAAAAGCTTTAAATATTACCCCTCTGATTTTTTATAGGTACGGGTCCGAATGGGACAGCTTCTGGGTCCAGACCCAGACCGCAGTCTACCAGTTAATGACCTCTGGTCTAGGGGGTAGGACTATTACTGCCAATTTTACATGGGGACACACCGTCATTAGTTCTGGCATAACTGTTTGGTAAATGTACTGTAAAGGGTATGACAGCAAGTAATGATTCAGGGAGCCCTGATAACACAGTTTTACATAAGTGATATCCGAGGCCTGCATGTGATACTTTTCCTGAGATGGCTCCTTGGTTGTCTTGTAACAAAAAAAATGCCTGCCTCATGTTGAGGTGCTCCTGTGGCCAGCCAGGCCTACCAGTTTTTTTCCCAGGTAGAATGTGTGGAATTACCTCAGATTTCAGTCCCAACTCAGTGCTGATCTGTTAGGATTTGGAGTTCTGCTGCCTGCTGCTTACACCTTTTCAACACTAGGTGCCGCCAGTAGGAGTGTACCTGAGGCGACAGGTGTTGTTCATCTACTCATCAGCTGGGAAGCATATAGAGGAAGGTTGCCAACACCTCGGCGCCTGAATGTTTTTGCCTTTGTGGTAATTTCTGGCCAGCTCTGAAATCTTTGCATGAGTTTTACCATGGATATCTTTTGAAGGATCTGTTGTTGTGAACTCTAACTTGCTTTGTTACCTGTTCCAGGTCTGAATCCTACCTGATCTGTTCCAGTCCTCCGTAGTGGCTAAGGCTACTTCCTGATCTAGTTTGTGCATGGCAAGCTGAACTTCTTTCCTGACATTTATTCTCTCCCTGGCGGGTTATTCCGGAATCTCCAGTAAGATACGTTTATGTTGGTTCATGTTTCTGAAGTTCAGCTATTTATCTTTTCTCTTTGTGTTTTCACAGTAAGGAAGATTAGACTCATCGCTCCTGTTGTTCCTGATCAATCTTTCAATAAAAACTTATTCCTTTTACAAAGTTCTCTGAGAGTCTCTGCATGGGTTAAGTCGGCTGTAAAAATCATGACAGAACACTCAGGCCAGCCTAACCCAGCGGAGAACCTTCAGAGAACTTTAGCTGAACATAGTCAGCAAATTCATACGCACAGTTCTACTCTCCAAACCCTCCTAGATACACCGCTGCAAACAAACCAGCAGCTGGAGCATTTGGCATCACTGTTTCAAGGTGCTTGTAGTTCTGAGTCTGCCGCACCCATTGGGGGTGCTGCTGAGCCACTGGAGGCCCAACATCCACCACCTTTTCCAGATGTTTCTTCTCCTCATCCTGAGAGGTTTTCCAGAGAGATGGGTGGATGTCGTGGTTTTTTACTTCAGTGTAGGTTGGTCTTTAACTGGTCACCTCGAGCTTTTTCGCATGATGAGGGTAAGATTTCTGATGTTTTGAGTTTGTTAACTGGAAGGGCGCTCCGATGGGCGGAGGCAAGGTTTTCCAACTGCACTGGTTTCGGGTTGTCATATGAGGATTTCAATAAGGAGTTTAAACAGACGTTTGATGTAGCTTCAGATCAGTCCTGTATTGCCCGCAAATTGTGGGCGTTGAAACAGCAGAATCGTCCTTTAGCGGACTTTTCTATCGATTTTCGTACATAAGCTGTATCCTCAGGCTGGAACGCAAGCGCGTTAAAAGCGGCGTTTTTCCAGTCTTTGAACGAGCCCATAAAGGACGAACTAGTCCTTGTAGATGAACCAAAAGAATTAGATAAGTACATTGATTTAGCTATCCGCATTGATTCTCGCCTACGGGAAAGGAGGAGGAATCGCTCCGAGAGAGCGTTGGAGCGAACCTCTCCGTTTCCTCCGTCCCCGTTACCAGTGTCATTAGGGCCTCAAATCAGCCACCCCGAGACCGAACCTATGCAGATTGAGAGAGCTAGCTTTCCGCCTGGAGAACAACAACGACGTCAAGAGGTCAACCAGTGCTTCTATTGTGGTGCTTCCGATCATTTCATTTCCGGTTGTCCGGTTCGGCCAAAAGGGCGGGTCCGTCGGCTGTGATGGGGCAACCGACGGACCGATCCTCCAGTAGTAAGACCCCACGCTTCACGTTACCGGCTACTTTGTTTGTGAACCATCACTCTGAGGTTTTATCTGCCCTAGTTGACTCAGATTGTGATCTGAACTTAATTGATTTTGATTTTGTTTCAAAGAAAGGGATTTCCACAGAAAGATTTACCCAGCCACGTCGGGTTTTGGCCTTGGATGGTTTATCTCTTCATGAGATCACCCATCAAACACTGCCTCTAGAGCTTGTTTTGTCCGGTAATCACCGAGAACAGGTATCTTTTTTTGTTTTTCCCATAGCTCAGAGTACGTTAGTACTTGGTTTTCCCTGGCTCCAGCGCCATAATCCCCACATAAATTGGGTAGAATTACGGGTAGAAGCGTGGTCTGAGGGATGTCTCAATTCATGTTTACAGTCAGCCATCTGTCCTACAACCCCTGGTGAGGAAGGTATGGAGGAGTAACTCTCAGACTTAACCAGAGTTCCCCCCGAGTATCATGATCTTAAGATGGTCTTTAGCAAGTCTCGGGCCCTGTCTCTACCGCCTCATCGACCATACGACTGTGCCATTAATCTTCTTCCTGGTGCCCCTTTACCCTCCAGCCAACTCTACAGCATCTCCGGGCCGGAAAGAAAAGTAATGGAAAAATATAGTGCTGAGTCTTTAGCTGCTGGGGTTATTCATCCCTCTTCGTCTCCTTTAGGGGCAGGTTTCTTCTTTGTTCCTGATCAATCTTTCAATAAAAACGTATTCCTTTTACAAAGTTCTCTGAGAGTCTCTGCATGTGGGTTAAGTCGGCTGTAAAAATCATAACATGATCTGCAGGACCTCAATAACAAGTTAAACCAGGAGCCAATTTTCATAGTAGAGGAGACAATGCTTATAAAACTACACCTTCACCAAGCCCAGGAGCAGCCCCCCATGTTCATGGACAAAAACTGTAGCAGTGTGCGGCAGGAACTGACCCGAGATACAACAAAGAGCATAGGGTTTAGATAAGACCAAGGGCCCCCATGGCCAATCATTGGTCACACATCCCACTTACCTAAAGCATACAATACCCCCCTCCTCGCATCACCATCTGTAATGGTTTGTGAAAATCATTGCCTATTTGACAGCTCTTTCTTGCATCCAAATGCTCACTAAGACAGAAGTTGACTGAATAAACACTTGTGAACAATAACATACAGACATGCAGTACAGACCAAAGGTTTGGACACACCTTCTCATTCAAAGAGGAAAGGAAGACCAAGAGTCACCTCTGCTGCGGACGATAAGTTCATCTGAGTCACCAGCCTCAGAAATCGCAGGTTAACAGCAGCTCAGATTAGAGAACAGGTCAATGCCACACAGAGTTCTAGCAGCAGACACATCTCTAGAACAATTGTTAAGAGGAGACTGTGTGAATCAGGCCTTTATGGTAAAATAGCTGCTAGGAAACCACTGCAGAGGACAGGCAACAAGCAGAAGAAACTTGTTTGGGCTAAAGAACACAAGGAATGGACATTAGACCAGTGGAAATCTGTGCTTTGGTCTGATGAGTCCAAGTTTGAGATGTTTGGTTCCAACCACCTTTGTGCGGCACAGAAGAAGTGAACGGATGGACTCTACATGTCTGGTTCCCACCGTGAAGCATGGACGAGGAGGTTTGATGGTGTGGGGGTGCTTTGCTGGTGACACTGTTGGGTATTTATCCAAAATTGAAGGCATACTGAACCAGCATGGCTACCACTATCATGAATTGCTTAGATAGTCGAATTAGAACAAAACCAGAGGATGAAACAGACTCAGCACACAGGATAAGATGGTAAATGAGGTTTATTTCTACTGTAGACTTTGTTTAAGGAATCTTGAGTTGGAGTTGTCCAGAAGCCAGAGGAGGAGGAGGTAAACCCAGGAATCCAAGGAGACAGAGAGAAAAAGAGTACTGGTGATGAGAATATTTACAGTGCAGTCCTTAGGAGGGAGTATTACCAGATGTTGGCAGGCAGGTAGGCAGATAGGCAGGTCGACAGGCAGGCAGACGGATAGGCAGACAGACAGGAGTCCACATAACTGAGGTTATGTTCCAGCAAAGGTCTGTATCAGCAGCTACCTTAAGAAGCCCATGAGCTCATTAGGAGAATGCGTTGCAGCTGCACACAATGAGCTGCCAGAACCAACCAGAAGGGGAGGAGCAGAGATCCTACAACCACAGCATCTTGCAGCGGCATGCTATTCCATCCGGTTTGCGTTTAGTTGGACCATCATTTATTTTTCAACAGGACAATGACCCCAAACACACCTCCAGGCTGTCTAAGGGCTATTTGACCAAGAAGGAGAGTGATGGGGTGCTGCGCCAGATGACCTGGCCTCCAGTCACCAGACCTGAACCCAATCGTGATGGTGAGCTGGACCGCAGAGTGAAGGCAAAAGGGCCAACAAGTGCTAAGCATCTCTGGGAACTCCTTCAAGACTGTAGGAAAACCATATCAGGTGACTACCTCTTGAAGCTCATCAACAGAATGCCAAGAGTGTGCGGACCAGTAATCAAAGCAAAAGGTGGCTACTTTGAAGAACCTAGAATATAAGACATATTTTCAGTTGTTTCACACTTTTTTGTTCAGTATATAATTCCACATGTGTTAATTCATAGTTTTGATGCCTTCAGTGTGAAGCTACAATATTCATAGTCATAAAAATAAAGACAACTCTTTGAATGAGAAGGTGTGTCCAAACTTCTGGTCTGTACTGTATATTTCCAAATTTTATTCAGTACTAGTGAGCTAACATACAACCAACATTTGTAACAGAAGGAAAAATGTGCTTACTTTTGAATGTTCTTTTAATGACCAGATACCAAGTTGACATGATGCCTCTACAAGTATCACCATTAAAGGGAGAAAACTCTGAGCCACAGTGAGAACAGTCTCCACTGACATTACCAAAGATAACAACACTCTAAACATGACGTTCACTCTTGGGAAGTTATTGCATACATTCACAATAAAATTTTAATTAATCTGAGTTGATTCACAGCTTATTAACTCTATTTAGTTCTCTCTCAAACACAAAACCCGCACTTAGACACAACTGACAGAACATACCATGTAGTGCCATACATTGAGATAATGATAACATTTATGAGCATGAGCCTGTTTCACAGAGGAGCTATGTACGTTATTGATGAGTCTCACACTGTGTTATTACTTATGAATGAAAAGAAGGCCAAAGGGAGGGATAGAGATGAGAAGAAGGTATGGACACCATAGCCTCATCCCTTGAACTATATTTCATCAAAGCTTATGGCTTGAGAATCTTGCAGTAGACATGGCTTGCACAGGTTTCAAAACTCAATTTATTTTTTTTAAACTTGAAGGACGCTTTCATGAGCTTTTGATTGATTTGATAGTACACAGTGTTGAGAGATCAGACAGCCTAGAGACAAGAGCTGAGGGAAGGGAACCGGCATATGACAGACCTCATGAACTGGGTCATTACTTAGATTTACAAAAGAATACTGCATGGCGCAATAGTAAAAGACTGAATAGTAATGCATATTGCTAAACCCAACTTGTTTGCCGAGTATTCCAGTTTCCAAGTATGCGAAACATTATATGTTAAAAACTACCCACTTATTTTACCCTCTTGATCCTTCCAGGGTCACATAGCGCTGGTGCATATCCCCAGCAATCAATGGGCAACGTTGCCAATCTAAACAAAATCTAAATAAAACCAGTGATTAGCAGCAAATGTGCAGCCCTGTTGTTTCACCTCACATGTTTGTAAAAAAACTGCTAAATAGACAGCAAAGTCTTTCTCCACCTTTTAAAGTCTTGTTTTACTTGACTTTTGACAAGATAAATGACCTGCTACACAGTTGTCTTGACAAAAAATAGGTCAGTAAAATCAAAGTTTAATTCATTTTCTTTGTTAAGATCTGCCTGATGTGTTTAATATTACAGATAATTCTTCCAATTAAAAAAATGTTTGTATGTAAACTTGTATGTAAAATCATGTATTTGCTTTCTAAATTCAGAAAAGAAACATCATGATTGTTGAACTTTACAACAGATCATTCACATGCAGATGTTAATGAACAGAACTTGAATAAATGAACCCCATAAGGATGATTTATCTACAAAACTGAGATGCACTGAGGGCTCTCTAAGTAGCTCTGCTGCAGCACTCAGTGTGAGACAAGGGACTCCAGTCTCTCACAATCTGCGGCAACATGGGTTGATTTACAAACACCAATCTGATGTGAATCCTTCAGGCAGATTCTGTTCCTGGTGTTCTGAGAACTACCTTATCGGTTCAGGATCTGAAGTTTCCTGTTAATTACAAAACTTTTTTTCTGTGTCTCTTTGACCACTTCACTGCACCTGCAGTGTTTGCTGCTTAATATAGGCAACTGCACCTTAAGCCAAAAATAGTTCAAATCACTCTAATCTGTGGGATTATATAGATTGTTTTGGATCTGCATGTATTTTGTGCAGATCCTGGCCCTGTGTCTTAAACCAAACTTGATAAAAGCTGTGTTTTGTAAAATAGTTGTCACCAGCCTTGGTCCTGCTGCTTGGTCCTTACTGCACACATCTCATGTACAGAAGTGGGTCAGAGCTAAGACATGCAGGAGAGTGTTGCCTGGTAAACAGGGTTGGGGACCACTGTTGTAAATAAGGCTTTTACTCTTATGTACAAGGTTTTCTTCTGTTTTCTTATTTTTCCAAACAAGGATATTATATCTATATAATCACAGTGTTTTACTTGTTTTTACCAATACAATAAAAAATGACAAATAATAATAAAAAATCCTAAAGAAACTCCCTGCTTATTTAAGTTATGAACTTAAAAGAAACAAGTAAGGTTCTCTCTCAAATAAACTAAGGGGGTTGAAACATCAGAAATGGATTTGTATTCAAGTACAAATCTTTAGTCATCTTTGTAAGAGAAATACCACACAATCAAGCCTCCTGAGTGCGTAAATACTACAACAAATTAGGAAAATCAGATAGGCAAAAATCAGAACAAACAACCTTCTGTCTCTGAAAGCTGACTAAAAAAACGGAAACTTGTTTTACAAACTAAAATATTTCCATCTTTGAAACTTTATTGTATGGTCCTAAAAAAAGACCAAATTATTAATTTTTGAAAGTTTCAGATCACAATTTAGATTATACAAGACTTAAAATAATATAAAAAATATTTAAAGACTAAATACAATCAAAATTTAATAGATGACTAATTTGTAAAAAAAAAAGAAGATATTATCTAATTAATCATCATTAGGAGTTTGCTGAATACCTCTGAATGTAGAACAAGATATTAGATAATATTAAAATATAACATTGAAATATCCCCTCTGCTGTGGCTCAGTGAGGGAGCATTATAGCATGAAAGCAGTTTGAGTGGTTGCTAAGATTAGAAAACTGCTTTCTAAATGCAGTCAATTACAGTTCAAACTGCTTGAGAATCAATCAGAAGATACTACATTAATAAAACATTAGAATGAAATTTGATAATACAAAACTGTGAAATTGAATATGTTCAGAATTTGCTCCCAGTCAGCTCAATCAAAGACCCAAAATATCAACTAATCAAACTAATATAGGCCTGTTTAATGTTCTGTTATAAATATTGTGAGCTGATTGAACAGCTAAGATAAATACTGGATTTCCCCCTCTATGAAACAGTGGATAAATGAACTTTCAGAATGTCTTGGTTTGTAAAAATTAACGTACATTGTCACATTGTCAGGAAAATGACAGGAGTTTGAGCACCTATGAGAAACATGTGCTGTGTAAGCATCATAGAAGTGGTAAAGTAGCTACAAACTATAAAAATTAGGATTGTCATTATGTCTACACTGTTTATGTTTTATTTTGCAATATTGAAACATATTTGTGGGTACTCAGTGCAAGTCTTTTTTTAATCTACGTGTGTGCGTGTGTGTTTATCTATTGGTTGATTTGTGACGTATGCTTTTGTGGTCCAATCTTTATACTGTATTGATTTCATAAAATTATGATTAATAAAGCTAATGATGGGGGAAAAAAATGCTGGATTTTTATTGGTTTCTTTGTTATCTAAAAAAACTTACTAAAGGGAATGAGTTTGCAGTAAGGGGGACAATCCTTAACAAGGAACTATAAAGAATTTAGTAGTGAGTGTTAGTGATATGTTAATGTGTGTATTAAAAGTTGTTAAGTTGGCGATGAAGAAGGTTAGTTAGTTAAAATGAGTTAGAAATGTTGATCTTTTTAAATGTTGACCTTCTGGGCTCTCAAGACATTATTAAAAGCATTTAAATCATGTTTAAATATTTTTTCAGAAATCTCAGTCCAGTTTTTCTGCACCTCGTCCCATACTTTATCTGTATTTAGACATTAGACAGTCTTGACCTTGATATTTGCTTTCTGCTGGGTAACACCTGTAGGGAAACATATGCCCCTTTTCCACTAGCTCTATTTAGCTGGCTCCACTCCACCCAGCCTGCTTTGCGAGCGTTTCTAATACTGTTTTTCCATACCAGTAGCTACTTTTTTCGTCCTTGCTCTACAGCAGGTTCGACTGGGGCTGAATGGGGACTACATGTGACATGAACAGACTGCTGTTCACTGATTGGCCATGGAAGCAGGACAAATGAGAAGGTCTTCGCTGATGTCGTGCAGGGAAAAGTTAATAAAACTCAAGAGCGACTACAATAATATTAAAGACCACAATGGCTTGAGCAGGTGAAAACCAAAATTTTATTTTACTATTTACAAATTATAAACCATGCCGGAAGGCTGAAAGAAAAGAAAAAGGACACATCAGCTTTCTGAATTACACGCAGGTCGGGGGAGCTGTATTTAATAACATCCTAAATAAGCTGATTATGCATAAAATCAGCTGTTTAGATGCACAAACATTTTCCCCAAAACACACAAAACAATACTAACATGAAACAGCATGTTTGGTACAGAAATTTAATTACGTTCCTTAAGCAAACCATCGTGTTCAGGAGGAGGGGGCAGGAAGAGAGCAGCGACCCATAATCAGACTGCCTGCATTGGGTAAAACAGGAGGAAGACCCTTCTGAATGCTCAAGCACAAATATCCAATATCCAACCTAGAACTAACTTGACCGTGGTCAAAAGTCTGTGGTTTTGCACTTTAAAGTCCATGTCCTTGTTATTGCCATGGCTGAGACAAAAACTTCTCCAAATTGTAACTTCTTTAGGCAAACTTTAGAGCTTCACTTGACCAGACACCAGCATCTCTCCTCTCTGCTGCTCCTGCTCCTGCTACAACCCCTCTCATCAGAACCCCTGAGCCTAATTTTATGTTCTGGCTGGGCTGTGGTTTAGATATTTATCAAAGTGAATCATTTTATACATGAACAAAACATATATAAGACATTTTTGCATATACATTCCTATAAACATTATTTGTATTTTGTTTATTTGTTTTTATTTTCTAGGTACCATACAGAGTAGAGAGAAACTGAGTGGAGCGAAGTTGTGCGGCCCATAGAGAGCCCCTAAAAAAGAAGCAGTACTGTAGTTTGTTCCCTGTAGACAACAAACTATCAGACAAGACACACCTAATTGGTTCCCAATACAGCATCAAACAATGATAATGGTTGTCATTAATCATAATTTATTGAACATCCATTTTAATGATAATGTGTGCATATTGGCCAGTTATCTACACTGCCATTCACACTGTGTGCTACTTCTGGTGTACAAAAGCATTAAATTCAATGGTTGTTGTGGAGATTTGGTGACCCCAAGATACCAAACTTTGCTGTAGTTCTCCAACAGTGAGTTTTGATTTTTATTACCTCCCTTACAGTTCTCCCCATTGAACATAATGTCAAGATAAGTTTGGGTCCTTGCCCAGCTGTTTGAAAATTTTATTTATTGCTCTGACTGTATTTATGTGTAAGTACAGTCATACAGTTATTTCCTTGCAGCCATTTCCATACTAATGCAGATCACCACAAATATACCTTATTGAATAAAATGTTTTCTTGTCTTTCTAATTTTGAAATGCAATTTAGAGGAATGGCCCCCTTTGTTCCATCATATTCATACCCCACAAGTAGTATCAGGAAACAAAACTTAATGGATTATTGATTTAAGTTTTCTAGATACTGATCATATCTAGAAAGTAAAGAATTCATTAAAATGTTTTAGTTACATTTGCTTTGTGAGAATCGTAAGGGGAGACTCCAGTGGCACAATTGTTATCGCTGTTGACTTGCAGGAAAAGGGTCCCTTTCTGTATCTAGTTTGCTTATTCTTTTCGTGCATGTGTAGGTTTTCTCGGGGTACTCCAGCTTCCCTCCAGAGTCAAAAAACATGCATGGTAGGTAATTAACTTTTTTATACTCATACTCGTACTCGTCGTCTTCCGCTTATCCTGGACCTGTTCGCGGGGGCAGCAGACTCAGCAGAGACACCCAGACATCCCTCTCCCTAGAAACCTGCTCCACCTCCTCCAGGGAGAGCCCAGGGTGTTCCCATGCCAGCCGAGAGACATAGTCCCTCCAGCGTGTCCTGGGCCGTCCCCTGGGCCTCTTCTCGGTGGGACGTGCCTGGAACACCTCCCGAGGAAGGCGTCCAGGAGGCATCCGGTATAGATGCCCGAGCCACCTCAAATGGCTTCTCTCGATGTGGAGGAGCAGCGGCTCTACTCCGAACCCCTTCCGGATTGCCGAGCTCCTCACCCTATCTCTAAGGGAGTGCCTGGCCACCCTACGGAGGAAGCTCATTTCAATCGCTTGTATCCGGGATCTCGTTCTTTCGGTCATGACCCAAAGTTTATGGCCATAGGTGAGGGTAGGAACGTAGACCGACCGGTAAATCGAGAGCTTCGCTTTTTGGCTCGTGTATCTCTTCACCACAACGGACTGGCAGAGCGCCCCCATTATTGTGAACAAGACCCTGAGATACTTAAACTCCTCCACTTGAGGCAGAAACTCCCCTCCAACCTGAAGAGGACAAGCCACCCTTTTCCGGTCGAGAACCATGGCCTCGGACTTGGAGGAGCTGATCCTCATCCCAGCCGCTTCACACTCGGCTGCGAACCGCCCCAGCACATGCTGTAGGTCTTGGATAGAGGGGGCCAGCAGGACCACGTCATCTGCAAAAAGAAGAGACAAAATCTTCTGGTCCCCAAACCAGACCCCCTCCGGCCCTTGGCTGCACCAAGAAATCCTGTCCATAAAAGTTATGAACAGGACCGGTGACAAAAGGCAGCCCTGCCGGAGTCCAACATGCACTAGGAACAGGTCTGACTTAGTGCCAGCAATGCGAACCAAACTCCTGCTCCGCTTGTACAGAGACCGGATGGCCCCTAATAAAGGGCCCCCAACTCCATACTCCTGGAGCACCCCCAACAGGGCATCACGAGGGACACAGTCGAATGCTTTCTCCAGGTCCACAAAACACATGTAGACAAACATGTCTACATGTTTGGCAAACTCCCATGAACCCTCTAGCACCCTGTAGAGGGTGTAGAGCTGGTCCAGTGTTCCATGGCCGGGACAAAAACCACACTGCTCCTCCTGAAGCCAAGGTTCGAGTATCGGCCAGACTCTCCAAGACCCTGGCGCAGGCCTTACCAGGGAGGCCGAGGAGTGTGATCCCCCTGTAGTTGGAACACACCCTCCGGTCACCCTTCTTATGAAGGGGTACCGGACAGGCACCACAGACCTTATGGCCGCAGCTACGTGGAGCAGCATCGACAATAGATGCAGAGAACATGGTCCACTCGGACTCTATGTCTTCAACATCCCCGGAATCTTGTCAAAGCTCTCCCGGAGGTGGGAGTTGAATACATCCCTGGCCGAGGGCTCTGCCAGACGTTCCCAGGAGAGCCTCACTATGCTCTTGGGCCTGCCAGGTCTGTCCGGATTTCTCCTCCTCCAGTGGATCCCACTCACCACCAGGTGGTGATCAGTGGACAGCTCAGCCCCTCTCTCTACCCAAGTGTCCAAAACATGCGGCCGAAGGTCTGATGATACGACAACAAAGTCGATCATTGACCTCCTGCCTAGGGTGTCCTGGTGCCAAGTGCACTGATGGACACCCTTATGTTTGAACATGGTGTTTTGTTATTGGACTTCTGTGCTAGTCACGGATTGTCCATAATGAACTCGGATTCAGATCGGGGAGGCCATTCCTCCCGATCACGTCTCTCCAGGTGTCACTGTCATTTCCCACGCGAGCGTTGAAGTCCCCTAGCAGAATAATGAAGTCCCCGGGAGGGGACCAATAAGGCCGGGTACTCCGCACTACCGCTCGGCCCGTAAGCCGAAACGACAGTGAGAGACCTGTCCCCAACCCGAAGGCGCAGGGATGTGACCCTCTCATCCACTGGGGTAAACCCCAACATGAGATGGCTGAGCTGGGGGGCAACAACCAAACCCACCCCACACTGTGCGTGGGCTCTGGAACCCAAAGTTAAATCTTTGTTTTTCAAAACCTTTTTGTGAAAAGATGCAGCTATAGATGATTAATTCTGTACCAGGGTGTTATATGTGGGTAGAGTGCTGTAGGTAACTGATCGATATGCATCACAATATTATTATAATGGACAATAGTTAAGTGATGATAGTGGCTCTTTAATATATCTCGCTAATCCCTAGTAACTAACAAGAAGACACATAGTTCTGTTGCAGTAAAGCTGCTATAATTTATTTTTTAGTAGTTTATTACCTTCCATTTTCAGGCATCAGCTTTTTGATTCTAATTTACACAGTCAACACTATAGAAAATTCTTTCATCAAATCTTTAATGCTCCTTTGGTACACTCTACATTGTTTGAATAGAATAACTTTATTCAGATAAAAAGAAACATTTGTCATATGCTAGGTGTTTCTATCAGTCAGGAACAAAATTAATTGCAGCGTTCGTGACATTGTCATCAGGAATTTCAGTCCTTTGGCACTAAGTCAAAAGTAAAAAGGACGCTTATCTGTTATGTATTCTACATTGGTTTAGTGACACTGAAAGACAAATATTGCCACCGCTTCTGCAGCGGATAAAAAGTAAACACATTCTTTTCTTTATATTGCTGACTTACGCAGTTCCTCTTTTGTTAATATCCAGCAGCATTTCTGCCAAACACAGGCTTTTGACATAAATGAAAGATAAGCTATGTATTGAAGAATGTGAATGTAAAAAAATACCATTAAAGATTATTAATTTTTATTGAAATTTACAAAATATGGCTTCTATTTTCAGATCTTTTTACTTTTTTTCTTTTGTTTACCAGAAATTTGGAAAACTAATACTTTGTTTTTTAGGAAACCAAGATAAATCATTTTTCGATTTCTCCCAAAGTCTTCCAGTAGTAAAAGAAAGACATACTTGGTCTTGTTCCTGCTCATTAAGGCCTCCTAACAAAAAGATCTCATGCTATACATCTGGTTTTAAAAGTTAAAGAATATAAAAACAGGAAAAATAAAAACAAAACAGAAGTCCTCTTAGCTTAATTGCTCTCAGTGAGAAGTAAGCAGTTATTAACGAATGGCAAGCAGGATAAAGGGGTTTCAAACTGGGAGGGAGGTGGGAGGAGAACGAGGGAGGAACTTGTCAAATGAGAATGAGCGAGATGAAGGGTGATGAAAAGGAAAACTGGGAATGGGAGAAAAACTGAGTGCAGAAGTAAGAACAAAAAATAAATCACCTCGCTGTGACAAAGCTACTTGCATTTTAGGATTTCCGGCACTATAAAAATTGTTTCAAGTTCTTCCTCATTCTTATTTATCTTTCTTTCTAATCCAGTGCACCTCCTCTACTTAGAGGAGTCCCCCACATTTCCACCCCATCTCAGTTTTTCCCTCGTTCTCTCTCTCCTTTAATTTTCTTTTCTTTGAATAATTTACTGCAGCAGGGGATAGTGGAAGTGTGTTTATTTTGAGTGTGTTTGCACTTTAAACAGAATGCTTAATGATTGCCAATGGGAGAGAGACTGCATTAATCCCATTTATGTTGAGACCTTTTAGATGTACTGACACCCGTGGCAGACAAGCGGGGCCAAGGCAGTGTGCATGTGTTTGCGAGAGCGTGTGTGTGCTTGCACAAATGATCCCCCTTCACATCTTTGTGCAGAAGCCCCCATATCACTCTCGCAGTGTATATGTAGGTGGGGGTAGATAGGATCAAAATGCCAGCACTCTGCATATAACTCCACTTGTGATCAAGGTGACGCCTTTTGGGCAAGCCCTTACTGGCTCAGTTGATTTTAAAAATCTTCTCACAAAATTTCCATTTTTCAAAGAGTATGCACTTCATACTGTTTTTGCATTTGCAAAAATGTGCCAACAGCTTTAAAACTTTTGCATTAGCTTTTGCCCAAAGGTGCTTCATGACATAAAAAAAAAAAAAAACATTATTGTTTTGCATTGTTTGCGTTAGGCATGGGCTACACAGGGAAATGGCACAAATTTATTCCGAAGCCATTAAATTCAATCCATACATTCAATGATTAATACTGTGACAATATTTCTGACGGTTCAAACTATTTTTTTTTATTACCAATACAACAATAAGGTAAAAACTAACTCTAGGTATTTGGTAAAGGTTTTAAAGAAATGCTGTAATGGTTTACAGCAGTGGTCGCCAACGTTTTTTAGCCAAAGATCCTCTAATTCTATATGAGAAGAAAATAAGATATGTCAACTGTAAAGTAAACAAAAATAGACAACAACAATAGTACTTCCAATAGGAGATCACTTTCTTCTAACAGTATTTCAATGAATTGATTAAAACTGCTGTTTTGTTTTAACATTTTTATAAAGATTTAACAAGCTTCAACTATACCCAATATGGAACAAATTTAGTGCAAACAAACAAATCACACACACACACTGCAAACAACAATTTCTGTGCAAAGTAGTTTAAACTACAGAAAACATCAGTACTGTGGTGCCACATTAGGGTCAACAAGACAGTTGTCAGACATTGTATTAAGTCAGCGTGATGACTGAGACTGGACCTCCTCTGGCAGTGGTTTGTCATTTCTACTGAGTTCCCATAATTATGACCCATGAATAATTTAAAAGTTGTGAACTTTTCTTCAATACTTTTAATTCTGAGTGCCGTTGGCCTTCCCAAAAATACATATTTATTAATCAAACAACGAACCAAATGAATGATAACCTTCTTACTTACTTCTCCCAGGTGTATGGTGTAAATAGGGTTTACACCACACACCTTTTTAGCTTACGTTTAGTTTACCAGACATAATCCCATGCTGACCAAATGCTGATAGCCATCGACTAGCGCTTCCCAAGGTAAACCTCCCTTTAAGGAGAAATATTACAACGTTTTGATTTAACGAGATCTGACTTTACCATCAGAATATTTTTTAGTCTCTGTTTTCGTGCTAAAACAGCTCTGACACACCAATGAAAAGACATCTTTGATGAAAGGGACCTCTGGGAGTGTCCTTGTGTCTGTTGTTAGTTCCCTCTGGTCCTATAGGCAGTTGGAAAGGTCCTCTATAAATTAGGAATATTCTGTTTTTTTCCCTGGATGTTTACATTGATTTGAAAATGGTAAAGTTTTCTGCAGCAAATTGAACCCTGTGGCTTTAGACAATACTTCATTCTTCTGGTGAAGACTACTGTGATGGGTGATGCCATTGTTCAGTAATGATACAAAAAAAAGTTTAATTAGTTATTTCGTTTTTTTTTGTCCTTATCCTGTTGTTGCCTATTGGTATTTATAAATGCGAACCTTAGAGTCCTATACAAAAACCTACAATACTTTAAAAACGATCTTCCAGTTTGTGTTTAAAGTGAATTAGACCTATTAATCCTCATGTGCTTGTTGTGCCAATGCTCTACTGTTCCATAGTCATATTAACAGGGAACAGTTTTAGCCAAGCACAAAACTATCAGTCAATCTTGCTTCAATTATATAGTTTCTAATCTTTGTCACTGTGTGCCTCTGGTATTGGTTTATCAATTTCTGAACATCTGGCACATCCCTCTGTGAATCAGCATTTGGCAACTCAATGTTTCATTTCAGTTTAGATTCAAGAAACGAAGAAAAACAGAGAAAGAAGAAAACAACCTTGGTTTTGTGGGTATTGTTTTGCATTCTATGTCAAAATTATCCACATCCTTCTATCTTTATTTCCTTTAGATTCCAGAAGAATAAAAAAGAAAAAGGCCTTTAGCGAAACAGTGAAACATTCAATACTAATATTATAATGGATTGGTTCTCAATGTCTCAAACCCAATGTGCACGCCTCTGTTGATACGTGTGTTTTCTGTGTTACTTCAAATACATGTGTGAGAGTATAACTATTATACCTCTGCTTCAGGCAAAAAGGAGAAGCACAACATTCATTTTAGATTTTCTACCTAATGTTTAAATACAGGGGTTGGACAATGAAACTGAAACACCTGTCATTTTAGTGTGGGAGGTTTCATGGCTAAATTGGACCAGTCTGGTACCCAGTCTTCATTGATTGCACATTGCACCAGTAAGAGCAGAGTTTGAAGGTTCAATTAGCAGGGTAAGAGCACAGTTTTGCTCAAAATATTGAAATGCACACAACATTACGGGTGACATACCAGAGTTCAAAAGAGGACAAATTGTTGGTGCACGTCTTGCTGGTGCATCTGTGACCAAGACAGCAAGTCTTTGTGATATATCAAGAGCCACGGTATCCAGAGTAATGTCCGCATACCACCAAGAAGGACGAACCACATCCAACAGGATTAACTGTGGACGCAAGAGGAAGCTGTCTGAAAGGGATGTTCGGGTGCTAACCCGGATTGTATCCAAAAAACATAAAACCATGGCTGCCCAAATCACGGCAGAATTAAATGTGCACCTCAACTGTCCTGTTTCCACCAGAACTGTGCGTCGGGAGCTCCACAGGGTCAATATACTCGGCCAGGCTGCTAAAGCCAAACCTTTGGTCACTCATGCCAATGCCAAACGTCGGTTTCAGTGGTGCAAGGAGCGCAAATCTTGGGCTGTGGACAATGTGAAACATGTATTGTTCTCTGATGAGTCCACCTTTACTGTTTTCCCCACATCTGGGAGAGTTACGGTGTGGAGAAGCCCCAAAGAAGCGTACCACCCAGACTGTTGCATGCCCAGAGTGAAGCATGGGGGTGGATCAGTGATGGTTTGGGCTGCCATATCATGGCATTCCCTTGGCCCAATACTTGTGCTAGATGGGTGCGTCACTGCCAAGGACTACCGAACCATTCTTGAGGACCATGTGCATCCAATGGTTCAAACATTGTATCCTGAAGGCGGTGCACCAATACACACAGCAAGACTGGTGAAAGATTGGTTTGATGAACATGAAACTGAAGTTGAACATCTCCCATGGCCTGCACCGTCACCAGATCTAAATATTATTGAGAAACTTTGGGGTGTTTTGGAGGAGCGAGTCAGGAAACATTTTCCTCCACCAGTATCACGTAGTGACCTGGCCACTATCCTGCAAGAAGAATGGCTTACAATCCCTCTGACCACTGTGCAGGACTTGTATATGTCATTCCCAAGACGAATTGACGCTGTATTGGCCGCAAAAGGAGGCCCTACACCATACTAATAAATTATTGTGGTCTAAAACCAGGTGTTTCAGTTTCATTGTCCAACCCCTGTAGGTTTCACTTTAAGAAATGTTCTATAAGCTCTTCACACTTTACATATATTTTAACCTGATAGAGTATGATTTACAAACAGTATATCTGATGACATTTGAACAACTCTGTAAAACAGATTTTTTCTCTTATTCTTTGTGTTTCTGCATGGAGTTTGCATGTTCTCCTTGTGATGGACTGGTGACCAGTCCAGGGTATACCTCGCCTCTCGCCCATAGACTGCTTGAGATAGGCACCAGCTCCCCGCGACCCTGTACGGAAGGAGCGGGTATAGAAAATGGGTGGATGGATGGATGGATTGATGGATGGAATTTTATAATCCTTTCTGATATTTTGTACAATCTGAGAATTCAACCTGAGTTTCCTAAGGTGCTGGATGCTGGTCTGTCTTGGACGACACCTTTTCAACACTATGAAGATGGCATAGTGCCCTTGGAATGGTTGGTCTGGTCTCGCTTATTAAACAAGGGGAACACAGGGTTTGTCATAGAAGTTTTTATGAGGATCTCGAAGAGTGTGTGGAAGCTTGCCCAACCAATCTTTATGTGTTTTGTGAACTTGGAGAAGGGATACAGCAGTAAACCTCACGGTGTGTTTTGAAAAGAGTTCTTGGGGGTATTGAGCAATTCCATAAGGTTCTCTTCAAAATTGCATGAGTTTGGTTAAAAGGTCAGACCTGTTTCTGGTGGGTGTTGGAATTTGTCTAAGCAGAACTTTGTTAATGACTATTTATAACTTTATAGCGAACATGTCAAGATGCTGACGCATGAGGGAGAGCTTGTAGTTCCTTCTTCTTTTCTGTAGACAGTGAGTAGTTGGCTTCAACATGTAAAGTGACGCCAAGGTGGGCCAGATGGGTCTGGATCTCTGTTCTGTTGAATCTGTTCCCTATTCAGCAGAGAGTAGAGCAGCTTGCTTCCAGTGAATGGAGAATGGATAAGTAGTTGATTGAAAGGCAGACTGAGGCAAAATCCCTGGAAAGTGTATGCTTTAGTGTCTGTTAAGAGGTTACTAGAAAGCTAGCAATGTTACAGTCAATCTACTCAAGTTTGAATATTTGCTGAAATCATGTTCCCCTAATTCAATTTTTTCCCACAGTTTTATGAAACTTCTAGCTGACTTCTTAGTTAAGTAGAAATATGTAAACATTCCTCAAAGAGTTAGTTCCGTCTTGCTTTAATCCAATAAAACAACTTCCGGCTCAATCCACTTTTTCACAAGAACTTCAAATTACTTTAATATTGCCTTTATGGAGATTATGTTTATATTGTTAGAACTACAGAGCTGTATTTGGCACCATGTGCTGATTACTCACTATCAGAGTAGGTACTCTTTAAAATAGCTTAGATGTCTGTGCATGTGTGTGTATGTGTGTGAAGACGGTTTCAAATCAACTTCATGCTAATCCTGTTCCACGCCTTGATAGTCTTAGTGAGAAGAGCCATTAGCATAACTAGCTAGTTATTGCAGTGAAGAACAGAAGCTTGCTGTTTCACATGTAACGTGCAGATGTGTGTTTCTTACTCTGTTTGATAGGAGAACTTTAAAGGGGCAAAATGTTAGTCTTTCCCTTTGTTTGCTCCTTCACTCTGTCTCAGTTAGGGAAAAATCTCTGCGCATATGAATACACATAAAAAATATACAGTACATTGACAAGTCCTGGTGCCAAGTATTTGCCCCCTTACATATTTCTCATGTTCTTGCTTTTTGTCACACCAGAGTGTTTCATTTCATCAAACAAATGTTAATGTCAGACAAAGATAACTTAGTAAATACGATAAGCTGTCTTGAACTGAGGATCTGATTTATTTATGGAAAAAAGCTGTTCAAAACAATCAGGCCTGAAAGTGTAATTTCCCCCATCTTAAATTACATACAGTTAATGACATTTTTTGTTCACTCACCAAACCAGACCTGATTACTACCTTACCTTTAAAATGAAGAAACCACTGAAATAGAATCTATCCGACAACATACTAAAATATCATAAAAAGCAACACAACACTCCCATATCTAAAGAAACTATTGGGGAACAAAGTATTTGAAATCTATCATTCTACAAAGACATTTCTGGGAGTTTGGGACTCTAGTGAACCAAAATGACTGCCATTATCTACAAATAGAGAAAAAAATGGAACAGCGATGAACCTTCCCAGGAGTCAGTGGCCAACTAAATTAACTCTAAGAATACATCGACAACTAATCAAGGAGGTCACAAAAAAGCTCATAACATCATCTAAAGCATTACAGGCCTTACTTGACTTAGTAAAGGTCAGTGTTCAGGATTCAGCAAGAGTTATGTAGGTTATTGTACACAGTTGATGGCTGCCATAGCTACCAGTTATTAGGTTTAGGGGACAATAGCTTTATACCTATAATTAATGGATTTTTAACTTTGATTTTTGTATTTACTCAGGTTATCGTTGTCTGATGTTAAAATTTATGAGATGATCTGAAACATGTTTTTAAAAAGTGAAATCAAAATATGCTTTTCTCCAATTTTATTCATATTTAAATTGTTATGGCAAAAAAAAATGAAAAAAAAAAAAACATGAGAATCTGTTGAACAATCAAACAAATATTGTTCTTCAAATCAGTTACTAAAATGAGAAATCAAGATGAATGCGGACCACTGAAATTTTGGAGGTTTGTTCCATTCACCTGGTTGACAAGAGGCCCAACGGGGGAAAATCCTTATCCCATTTTGTACTTGGACTACAACAATCACAACAAAAACATCACCTTGTAAAAATAATTACAAGCATTGCTTAGAGCAAATCAGGTATAATTTTAGTTGCATGTAATAACAAGTAATACAGTTACATGATTTTACTACAGATAATACAGTCTTTCCATCTCTCACAGCATTCTCAAACTTGAACAGAAAGTTGCCACATAAATCTGTCAAATAAACAATTTATGGGCTCTCATCAGACTTAAACATGATATCAGTATATGATTAATGCGACCTTACCACTGTGTGTGATCTGAGAACAATTTAGAGCTTTTTTTTTTTTTTTTACTTTCTTATACCTTGTTGCAGTTGATAAAAGCAAAGCAGATAAATATGGTTGTGTACACAATCAAAACCCATTTCTTCAGGTCATCTTCCCAATCTCTGAACAATGAAAGTATAGCTATCCTTGTATAATTGCATTTCTTTATATACTCTCTTGAATGCTTACCTAGAAGTCAAATGCATTATTCACAAAAAAAAAAAAAAAAACACACAAAAAAAACATGATCGGTTATGGGAATATGGTGGATTGGCTATCCTAAAAGTTGCTAGAAGTTAATAAATGTTATCATCTTATTTGCATAATTAACAATGTGTTTATACTTCTAATGAATGCTGTATGAGAGAGGATAACATCATGGGAGAGAAGAAAAGTCTTTTTTATTTGTATGCATTATGTTTATACAAATGAACTTCTATTGAATCTTTTTTAAATCAGCAATTGGGGTATACTTACAGTCTGGACATTAGGTGAACATCTCCTGTTCTTACTCATCTTTATAAGATGTGTAGGAATGAGCTTACAAAAATTTTGAATCTAAAGAAAGGAGCTGAGCTGACAACACTGTTCCTGGCAGAAAATCATTCTTTTTAACCCTTTTCTTCTCTTCTGAGCAGTTGACCAACCAGCTGAATACCCCTGCCTATGAAGCTGTAGTGAAAAATGTATATCTGTGAGTAGAATGCTGTAGTTCACCTGTGCTAAAAAGAGGATGAATCCCTGTTTAATGCATGTACATGCAAGCATTGTCATTGTATGTGGAGAACCTTAGTAGTATGACCAGGAGAGCACTTGCAGTTTATTAGTGCCTGCTAAGTTTAAAGCAATGAAGGGAGTTTGTGAGTCTACAGTTTACGCTCCTGCAGACATGCGAACCAGATGATAGCACTGCTGAGTCTTTTTCAGTCCATATTCCACTCCACTCCATTTGCCAGTGATTTAACATTCATTATGAAGTTCACAGTGAAAAAAAAAAAAAAAAATTTGTTTAGATATTGTTTAGAAGCCACATAGTCTACTTTATCTACTTTATTAATTGATTTGTTTTTTTTAAGTAACAGGGAGCCCATATACACGCGAGACAGTTGAGTGAGGCAAATTTGACAAAACAAGCGCACGATCATTGGCCTTATAGCTCCTGCTGGCACAGAGCCATTCTGTCTGGGTCTGTCTCAGTGCATAGGGTGAGCTGTCTGCCCTCATCAGTGCCAACATGTCGCCTGTATCTGTACTGCTTCAGGGGGGACCTGGGTGTATGTGTGTTTATGCGTTTTCTAGTGCTTATCGTTAGTTTTTTTTTTACTACCACTACCCACTGACCATGTGGGTACAACAAAGCTCATTATACTGGTGACCCCATTCCTGTTTGATATGTGTATCCACAGTTTAGTCATACACACATGCATACACACACTTGTACTCACAGATTTTGCATACATTGAGGGAGATGAAAGTCTAGGCGAATATAGATACATAAACATCAGAGCGATGCCCAAAAGGCCGAAACAGTCTTAAGAAAAAATGATATAAAGTCATGTAAACAGAGTTTTTGTGGTAGATTATTTATATTTTGCCTATTTTGAAAAGATCTCAAGGGTTTGCATGAGTTTTGTAATGTTCATAAACAAAGCAGAATTAAACAAGAATAAAAGCATTTCATATATTAGAACATTTGAATCACAGCTCATCAGGTGCAGTTTTCATTATGCATATGCACTGTGCTATAAACCATGAAGGGGTACTTACATTCGTCAATAAACCAGAATAATGTGCAGTTTTAAGATAAACATGAAGTGTTAACTTTCAGAAAAATTTAAGACATTTTGGTTTGTCAGTTTAGCTGTTTTATCTTATACATTTCTGATCTTTTTTAGACCTAAATCTTTCCTATATCAGTAATTTTTAAATAGATGGTTTTAGTTTGTTTTTGCATAAAAACCAAACAGAAACTGTAACTCCCGCTAAAAAAAAAGATTTATCTATTTTTATTGTCTCTATGGAAACATAAAATCAATCAGTTTTCTTGCTGAAGAAATTTGATCCTAAATATTTTGGAAATTAAAACAAAATGTCTCTCATAAAGATGAGAGGTTGAACTGAGAGCAGATTTGTGTCACTTTAAGGGCTAAATTCAGAAGATTTTAGACTGATATATAGATAGGCATGGCAGGAATACAGGTTCTGATTACTATTTATCATAAGGACAGTGACAATAGTTTAGAAAAACACAACTTTTGTTGAGATTTTACAGTTTTAGGAACTTAGTATACAGACTAGAAGTAAGCCTAGCACATTTTTGCTTAATCTCCTCAACCCACCACATGCTCAGATAGAAAACAAAGAAACAAAGAAAAAAGCTTGTTTCAGGATAATAAATTGTGTACAAGGATCCCATTTATTACTTTAATTGCATGCTAATTTATTTTATTTTTGTCATTCTTGGATGCATTAAGAGGGCATAAAGAGAGCCATAGTACTGCATACCTTAATCTCGGATTATTGCTTATCCTTTTATATGGGAATTATCCTGTAAAAAAGGCAAATTATTAGTGAAAACAAAATATTCTTCAAGTATTCTCTTCAAGTATTTAAATGTTTATATTTTTTATTTCAAAGGTAAAAACAGTTTTACTCCAACCCCTACTGCCTGTGTGCATTTCCCTTATGACTGGCATTTGCACATAGTACTGACACATTGGACCTAGCTGGCATTTACAGATGAGGCAGAAGGGCTGTGTCTTCAGCACTGATACGCCCACACATAGATGCAAAAATGGAGAGACACAGTCTTAACCCTGCATATGTGAAAGATAAATAAGTTAAGAAATAATGCATTTATGACTACAAATTAAAATATGCCAATGAAATGTGTTTTTGTCATGCTCTTGGCATGTATTTGAGTGTTCATGCTTGTGTGAGTGTGTGTGTATGTGTGTTTGTGTGTGTCTGTGTGTGTGATAGAGCTGTCTTGTCTCAGAAGCTTCAATGTCAGGAAGTATTGCAGTCGACAGTGAGCATGCTCGCTGGGTTCACTGGCCTATGGAACACTGATCTTTGTGTCAGCTCAAAGAAAAAGAATCACCCTTTTCCCTGTTAACCATCGTGTGTCTGTCAGAAGCAAGAAAAAGACAGAAAGATTTAGCCCAGCTTTAAACTCTGTCACGTTGGTATAATGACTACATGCTGTCTGTCTTCACTCTCTGGCTGAGTCCTTGTCATCTCTTTTTTTAACAATATCTTCCTCTATGGTTTCCTTACATCACTGGGTACATTTTATAATTTGTTCTGCACAAAGAATTTGTCAGTAAAAATGCATCAAAAACCACATTTGAGACTCTTTCATTATAGCAGTAGGCAGCAGGTATTTGGGTGGACATAATCTCTCCTTTGAGGTCTCTTCTTGTGGTGTAGTTACAACTTGAAGCTTGTCACCATTAAGACATGTTTGTTCTTAAAGCAATGAGACACATTTCCATTTTCAGGCATTAACTCCTTGTGAACCCAAATATGGATAAGGATTAAAATAAAGGCTTAGTATAGATAAGGTAACTCTTTGAATATAATAATCTGAAAATATTTCAACATACCTTCATTTACAAAAAGCTACCCCTAAATCAAGTAAAACATAAAATATTAAAAATTAATGTCTAATATATTTCTCCAGTGATCTAGCTTAGCTTGGTATGGCCCAATCAGCACTTCTGTATAAAACAGTGCTGCAGCATTTTTGCTCCATCAAGCCAGCACCCCTCATTTTTGCTGTGGGTGTCAAACAAAGATCATATTCAAACTGATATTGTACAAAACTGTTAGTGTGGAGTGTTACTGACCTTATTGTGTGGCTGCAGGTGTGGCTATCCCTTTCTTTCAGAAAAAGACTTTGTATCATAGTTATTGAACACTTACAAAACAGCTGGATCTCTAAGACAATGAGCCTCAATGCAAAATGACAGATATGCCATACAACAGATGTGCTTATGAGTCTTTCAGTATCTTAATAGTAAAAAAATAATAATTAGGTTATGAACAATGACATAAAAGGGAAAATGTAAATTTCCTGCCATAAACAAAATGCAAAAAAAAAATAATTTTACTTGTAAAATAACTACCACACAACTTATAATAATGGTGGTGAATGTCCCATAATGATTTGAGTTGCAATAAATGAACAAATACTTACCTAACAGTTATAACATCTTTGTGATTAAATATGGATGTAGATACCAAATACTTAGTACTCTATCCAGCAACTGCAAAAAATGACTGTCACTATTTCCATTTTAACATGTTTTTTATTAAGAATGCACCAACACCAGATCTTTTCCAACCCGAGTACAAGTACTTACATTTTACTAGTTGCTAATGTATGAGTATCAAATTGAGTATTAAAGAAAAGCCTTGTCATTATGAAAAGTTTTGATCATAGTCTCTGATATGCTAAGTAGACAAAGATGGACTTTTACCTTGGATCCAGTACAGTTGAGATGCAGAACATAGAACACTTGCAAAAAAGGTGACAAAACTCCTGCACTTAACGCTGCTGTTAAATGGTTGCAGCTGCTGCTTCTTCTTTATATTTTTGTGGCTTTCATTCATTTTTCTATGCTGTATTAATGTTGCTCACATAGCTGAAGTATTTTAGGGCAAATTAATACTGGCTGTTGGAAGGAAAATGACACTGGTATGGGGTCAAAGTATAAGTACACACACATGGTATCGGGCCTGATATCAGTATCGGTGCATTCCTAGTTTTTATTTAAAAATTTGCATCTGCTTGCATCTGCTAATTTGGCAAAGAAACACTGAAAGACTTTAATAGATCATCTTAGTGCTAACCTAAAAATATTTTCCTTTGTGTTAAAAATGAAACATAAGCAAATTTATCACTGGAATAGAGATCCTAAATGTATGATTAGTTGACATTTATTGCAATCCAAGCAGTTTTTTTATAACTTGATACAAAGATATTGGCAGAACATAGTGCTGCAAATCAGAATGATGCACTGATCCCATGTCATTCATTAAGGTGTTTCTCAAAGAATAATAATTAATATACATGATCAGGAAAAATTAGAAGACACTGGGCTGATGAGCTCCTAAAAACTCTTCTGGTATTTATTTTGTCACTCTTGCCCCAGTTCACTTCCCAAACAGTTGGAGTTAGTTCTGAAAGAAATTGTTTTCCTCTCCAGAAAATGTATGAATTGATAGGATTTTATGATACAGACATTTAAACACCAACGTATCTAGATTTCCTCCTATAACTGCACCTAATCCCAGCTGCTTTAACGATGCACAAGCTGGGTACAGGCTTATGTTTGTGTAACGTTAAAGATCTGATCATCTTCATTTTCCAAATACATAAGTATATATAGGTTTTGGTATAAAATTGCAAAGAGATAAAATAAATATTTGTTTTCTGTTTACCCATCCTAATACCAAAAGGCAAATTTTTAACATTTACATTTAATGGCAGATCATTAAGAAAAGGCTTCAGAACAACCTGTGAAACAACATGCAGTAGGCTAAAATATATATAAAAAGCCATATACTCCAATTCAAAGAAACTGAGAAGCAGAGACAGAAAAACAAGTTACAGGCATTGATCATTCTGGAAAGGGTTACAAGCCATTTCTAAGCCTTTGGAACTCTAACAAATCACAGTAGGAAACATTACCCACAAATGGAGAAAACGCAGATCATTGCTCCACCTTTACAGACTTCCCAATCTACCAAAAAAATCCCCATGAGTGTAGCAACGACTGTTTCAGTAACCCATAACTACATCTAAAACAGTGCAGACCTTTTAAAGTGCATTTGAAGAACAGAATATCATACAAACACTCAAAAATGGTGGTGGTAGTGTGATGGTCTAAGGCTGCTTTGCTTCCTTAGTATCTGGAGGCCATATTTTGGAGTGGCCTAGTCAAATTCTGGATTTAAATCGTATTGAATTTCTGTGGCATGACCTTTAGCAGGTCTTTTATGCTAGAAAACCCTCTCATTTGGCTGAATTTAAACATGGCTGCAATTATATTACAGTGATGTAAAATACATGTTATTACAGTTATTACAAACTTGCCTTTAATGACAGTTGCTGCTGCCAAGGGTGGCAAAAGGAGTCATTAGGTTTAAGGGGCAATTACATTTTCACGTAGTGCAAGGTTGCTTTGGATAGTTTTTTTTTCCCTTAATAAATTAAATCATGATTTTATATTTACTTATGTTATGTGATCTAAAATTATTATATCGTTTTTAAATTCTCTGAAACGTTTAAGTCTGAAAAAAATGTATATACAGAAGAAATCTGTGAGGGGACAAAGCATTTTTCATAGCACTGTTTATGTCAAGTATCTTACACATTTACTGCCCCAAAACGACAGTACAGCTGGTAAATCCAACATAAAATTGACTCTGTCCTTTTCAACACCTCCAGAAATGCCAATTAAAGCCCTGCGCTTCATTTGAATATTTCAGATTATTATGCAGCTCCCTCTCTTACGTATTCAAAACAGGGTTTTCAATCCAATTAAATGGGCCATGTGCTGTAAAGGCGTGGGCAAACATGATTGAAGGCAGAGCTTAGGATGACAAACAGGAGCAATCTGAGGAGATGGAAAACCGCTTGCTGTGAAGTTAATGGAAGACTCTGCGATAATCACTGATGGAGCAATGGGTGGAGCTGTGTTTGTGTGTGTGTGTGTGTGTGTGTGTGTGTGTGTGTGTGTGTGTGCGCGTGTGTGTTTGAAAGAGAGGAACACAGGAAAAAGAAAGGACTTAAAGGAAAGTGTGAATAAGAACATAAGAGGGTGAAAATGAAATCTAGGTATAAACTTGGAAAAAATAGGAGGAAAATATGTTTGCAGAAGTGCGTATGCTTGCAGAGTCCATTTTATTTTTATGTATGCTCTTTGCTTAAATAAAATCTATTGCTACTGCATTTTCCTAAAAGGCACTCATGGAATATTCAAATAAAATTTAGATTTCCCTGCTAACATGCAGAGGCAGACAGCGATTAAAGTAATAACATTTTATTTAGAAAAGACCTAACAAAACAATTCACGAAGCAAAAAGCAATTACTCTAATAGCTATGGCACAGCATGTTGTGTTATCTAGAGAGAGTGTTATTTGGAGAGAATATTTAATTGGCTTGTTCAAAAGCACCAAGTGTCAGAGGTGCCCTTTTACTCCCACCGTCAAGACATTATGTTGATAAAAAAGGAGAAGAAAGTCAGTGAATGCAATGGTGTGTTTTGTGTTTATAATTGTGGCCCTTCATCTGCCCTTCGCTCAAAACCCAATCAGTGTCTTTGCATGTGTGTTCGCGAGCAGCCTGATGCTTTTCTGTCAGACTCCTGCCTGACGAATGCCTTGGCGTCCCACCGGTTCACTAAATATGTGCAGTGAAATGAGCTGAAACACGGGCCTTAATTAAAAAGTGCAGGCCCACGAAGATGTGATTAAAGCATCGCTCAGCGGATTACAGTAACTAAAGCGTCTCCAAAGGCATACAGACAGAGAAATGGAGACACAGAATAAAAGAAGGGAATAAGTGAGTGATTAAAACACCATCTTCTGTCTTTCTTCTTGATATTTTGTCTTCTTTTGCAGGATAAATTCTCAAGCAGGATACATTTTTGTCTTTGCCTTAGCTATGAGTCTGAACCTAATGTAGAATAGGTTGGAAGAGGCATATGACAAGCAGAACCTCTTTATTTACCTCATATCAGTGCTCACAAAGACTAAATATGTTTCCCAAAAATTATGATTTTCTTGAAACATTTAAATTTCATAAAAAAACCTTCTCCTACAATAAGTGATGTTCAATGATCATGATGCTTTTTTTTCAGTATTGCAAGCTTTAATATAAGTTATCTCTTGGACAACTTCTGATTAATAGGAACCACCCATTCTCAGGACACTGTTTAGAAAAAGGCCCAGCACAGACTGTACTTGAGAAGTACAACCTTCCACAGGAGCTGCTGGTCATGTTTTACGTGGACATTATTCAGTCTGTCCTGTGATCACTGTGCGGTGTGGATTATCCACAAAACAGGACGGGTCCAAACTGCAATGACCGATTAGGTCTGCAGAGAGGACCATCAGGGCTTCTTTGCAGACCCCACATATCCTGGACACAAACAGTTAAGAGTTTTACCTTCAGGTTGATGCTACAGAGCGCTATTTCCAAAAAAAAAAAAAAAAAAAAAACAGCTGCCACAGAGACAGCTTCTCCCACAAAGCTATCTCTCTAAAGAACGCTTTACAGTTAATATCCAGAGTGATACCATTGCAGCCAAGTCTTTCTCTTTTGTAAAGACACTGTATATACACTGCTCAGACCCTAACCCTAAGGGAACACTCAAATAACACATCCTAGATCTGAATGAATGAAAAATTCTCTTTGAATACTTTGTTCTCTACAAAGTTGAATGTGCTGACAACAAAATCACACAAAAATCATCAATGGAAATCAAATTTATTAACCAATGGAGGCCTGGATTTGGAGTCATACACAAAATTAAAGTGGAAAAACACACTACAGGCTGATCCAACTTTGATGTAATGTCCTTAAAACAAGTCAGACAACAAAAAATATTTAGAGCAAAGTCTTTACAGGTTGACCACTGATTTATATAAAACATTTGAAATCACTATTCTTAATAGTTGCACTTATGTGACAGTATGCCTATGTCTTGGGTTAGCTCTGTTAACTGGGTTTAGACCATATTATTTTTTCGCTGTCTTAACCAAAATCCTTTGTCATGAAAGAATTGGTTTGTGGCTCATGTACGTTTCTCTAGATTATGAGAAAGTAAATCTCACCATCATTTAGACAAAAACATTTTTTTTTTTTATCTTGGAGCAAAACGTCAATGAATTGTAAGACGACACTTTATTGCTCATGGCTTGGACACGGACAGGGTACCGGGCGAGCACACAAACACAAACATCACATAAGGAACCAGCGGGAACAAAGGAAACAAACGGGCTTAAATAGAAATCTGGAGAGCAGGGGGAACCAATGACACATGTTACCAGACAATCAGGGGAAATCACAGAACAGGTGTGGGCTTGGGGTGCAGGGAGACATAAAACAAAGACTAGACCAGGCAAAATAACAAAGCACAAACTCAAGAACTCAAAACACAAGCAGGTATGATCTGATCTCCCTTTAAGGGCAGATCCCAGACGCCCACAAAACAAAAACAAAACAAACATCCGACCAGGGCAGGCGGAGGGGCCTCGGAATGAGGGCAAGAGTTCAGACGGCTGGCCTGGAGGCCGTCCCCGGCCGATCCTGCTATCAGCGGCCCGGTGACGTAGGAGCAGGCGATCAGCAGGGCAACGGCTTAGGAGCTGAGCAGGCTGGTAACGCAGGAGCCGATGATCTGATGGCTGGCGGCAGGACCAGAAGAACCCACGGTGGAGCTCAGAGGTGCGGTGCAAAGACTGCTGGGGCCTTCAGCGAGGCTGTGGAGATCTGCGGTGGAGCCACCGAGACACAGCGAGTAGAGAGGGTGCGTCCTCGCACCCGTCAGGGACAGGAACAGGAAGTGGAGACAGGTCCTCCACGAACTCCGCCAGAACGGGAGTGGATGGAGGCAGTTCGTCTTCGGAGGTCTCCAGGACAGGAACGGGAACAGGAGCAGGGAGTGGAGGCAGTCCATTCACGAGCCCCTCACGGACAGGAACAGAGTGTGAGGGTGGCTCAGCTTGGGACCCTCCGGAACAGGACCAGGAACAGGATCAGGGTGTGGAGGTGGTCCATCCATGAACCCTTGTGGAACTGGACCAGGAACAGGATTAGGAGTAGGGAGCAGTGGCGATGGCTGATCAGGAGTGAAGCCATGAGCCGGAAAACCATGTCGAGCTTCGGTGGAGAGGCGAGTTGATGAGGGAGCAGGAGATCTCCTCATAGAAGCGCCTCGAGCCAGTCTTGGAGTCTGCCAGCTTTTTCCAGCCTTCTCCATGGTGAGCTAGGAGAGGTCACCAGATGAAAAAATTATTTGGCCAGAACCTCACCCCTCTTGAATTCCCTCACCGCTTGGTCCGGTAGGCTGGTTCATAATGTAGGTTTCTGTTGGACCAATATGCAGGGAAGAACTCCTGAAGCTCGAAGTTTGCAGGTAAGACGACACTTTATTTCTCATGGCTTGGACACGGACAGGGTACCAGGCGAGCACACAAACACAAACAACACATAAGAAACCAGCGGGAACAAAGGAAACAAACGGGCTTAAATAGAAAACTGAACAGCAGGGGGAACCAATGACAAACGTGACAAGACAATCAGGGCAAAACACAGAACAGGTGTGGGGTTGGGGTGCAGGGAGACATAAAACAAAGACTAGACCAGGTCAAATAACAAAGCACAAACTCAAGAACTCAAAACACAAGCAGGTATGACAGAAAATGTGTTTTGGTGTTTTGTCAGCTTTATTTTGTTATCTAGAAGTTGTTGCAATACTTTTTTCGATTTTCAAATAGAACATACAATTGCGCTCATGTTTTATGTTCCCTTATATAAGTAATTATAGCTGCACTAAATATTGTGAAAAAAAGAAAGATAATAAAAACATTTGGGGAAATTTTGTTTTATTTAGCATTTACTATCAATAAATTGATATGAATATTTAATTAAACTGATTTACTTACAGAACTCAAACAACAAACTGTTTGCAAGCAAATATTGTGAAGTAATAAAAAAGCACATCATAACTTTTTATTTAAATATTGTATTTGTGCTAAGCAGAGCATCTCTTTAAAAAAGCCTACTGAAAGTTTAAGCACTGCATCACTAACAAGACAGTCTTTAACAAAGACTTTACTAAATGCAAATAGCAAATATATATAATGGTTTTCAATTACTTTTACTCACAATGGTATAAAACTATTCAATCTAACACTATCCAATAACTTTTAGAAACAAAAAAGACTTTTCCAAGGCTAAAATGCTTGACTGCAGATTTACTGTGTACGACCCTGATGCTGACACAAAGTAATGTATCTGATATTAGCAGGAACTAAACTAAAGCTATGATACAGCTGATTATATAAAATATAGTTCCTAAAACATTGGAAGGTCAGAGTTATAGTCCAAAGAAACACAACTTAATATTTTTGAATTCAGTCTTCTGTCAAAACCCTCATCTTTAATTCAGATTTATTTGTGTGTAGATAAGTAACATTTTTGTGTTTTATTGTTTTTGAGTAAGACAATTTATCTAAAATGAGAAATGGAGGAAGAATGTGAAGATAGGTCAATGGAGCAAGGGCAGACTATGAACACTAAAAACAGGCAGAGGAATAAAATATATAAAATAATTAATGAGAGCATAAAGGAGAGGGAATGCATAAATTACTAGGAAAATAAGGATGGAAAGCTGCAAATTGTGAAAAACAATGTAAAAGAACAGTTAGACTGTTTTTTTAGAGGATCATCTCTACGCAGCCACACCTCCTTCACTTCCTTATAACTGACACCTTACAGATTCCATGTCTCCTACTGACAATTACATATTATGAACATTTGAAGGCCTGTCTCACCCTTCATCATGACACTCAAACCAACCAGCCCTGTCATCCTATTTAGTGTTCATAGTTACAGTGTTTTTGAAAGAACTTTAAAGAAAAAAAGGCATCAGAAAATGTCACCAGTAGGCTTTTAGAAAATGAAATACAATCAGTTCAGGTTTCAGTTAGTGCAAGCTACAGGAGGATCCTAGGACTTCTGCAGGTTAGCTCAACAGAACTTTTCACATGCAGTGCTAAAATGTTGCATTTTTTTCACAAGATGAAATGGTAACCTTAGTCCTGTAACCTGTGATGCTTTGCCCTCCAGACTGGCATTCTTACATGTAAACATAACAAATTCTTCATGGTTCCTCGTCTGTTCGTAACAGATGGAAACTGAACCTGCAATCACAGTAATAGTCATGCCACATTTTAACTGCATGTTTAACAAAGATTTTTTGAAGCTCTGATTTTTCCTGTTTATAGGTGCAGCCGCATAAATCTCAACAAGCCCCTGGCCTTTAACAAGATTTTTCACAAAGGTCACTGTACATAAACATAAAAGATTTTGAGAAGCCAATAAACTGCTTTGCACTTCATACTTTTGAAAATTACCAAAATAATGGTCATTTTTAGTTTATTTTTTAGTTAGAATTCCTGATTGTTTTTGATTTCGACAACAGATTTGGAATGAAAATTTAGCCATATCAAAATACATCAAGTGCAGAGAACAGAATAGAAACAAACAGATGCGAAGGGCTGGCAGGGGGCAAAAATATGATGAGCGTATGAATAAGATTTGGTAATTACAGCTTAATGTCATCTTACAACACTTAAGACTTCTAAAAAAGTATCTTAAGTCACATCAATTTGTTAAATGAATGTAATGATGATTGTTCTTCTCGAGAGCGTGAATTTTCGTAAGAACTTTAAAGAGGTGAAATACTATTTTAACACTTTTAGGGAGAACTTGTACAAGACCGATTCTGGGTTCATTTGAATGTTTTTTCACTCATCCCTTCGGAGTTAATTCCCAGTGCTCTCTGTTTAATAAAGCTTGACCTTGAGATCAGTGACCTTGTTGAGAAGTAGATGATCTATGTAGCACTTTTGACATGAATATATATTTTACGGTTTCAAACATTTATTAAGTTACCAGCATTTATTCAAGCAAACTGTTATAGAAAATTAAACAAATTAAATGAAATAGTGAGGAAGAATGCAATTTCTAGTTGTGTCCCCTCTCTTGCTGTAAGCGTTGTAACACTGTATCTAATCCTGATAAGGCATGAATTAAAATTTCCATTACTCCAATACATTGTGGTGTTCAGATGACAAGACATTGTGGTGTCACCTGTCCTGCTGTGAGAACATCCAGTGTTGAAAAGGTCAAGGTGTTATTGCTACAAAGAAGTGAGATTTTACAGCTTAAATGGACACTTAACTGTTTCTTTGTGTCGTGGTTTTTGCCAACATCACTTTCACTCAGTACGTATAAGTAGTCTGTGACTTCAAACAGAGATAGTGACCTGACTGAGAACTAGTTGATACATTTCAATGCCATGCACCTTAGCTGTCAGACAGCTTATTTTAATGTGATTGAGTGGGATGTTTTTGTACACGATTTGTCACTCAAGTCATATATTCAGTCATTTTTGGTCTGTTTTAGATGCTGCTGTTCTTCTTTTTCTTAAGTGTTGGTAATGACTGTACATACCCTTCCTCCTTAATCTAGCAAGTTGAAAGAACCTCCAACTGGCTTCTTGGAGATTTCCTGGAAGATTCACTTTTTTTGTTTCCTGACATTCATCCCATGAGTCTCTTGGAAAAGGTCAGCACACTATCAAAACAGTACGTATGCTTGCAGAGTCCAATCAGAAATCAAGGCTACTCGATTACGAAAATAAAATAGATTCACAATTATTTTGAACTTCAAAACAAGACTGCGTAATCCCAGCTGGTTCAGAATTTGAAAGGGGGGTCAGCAGACCTTACAAAAAAACATAATAATATTCAAAAATAATCAATGGTGATTACATTGTTTTTGTGATATTTTAGAGGCAAATTTAACCTTGCATGATAAATAGATTAATTGCTCAGAGCTAACTGAAATGTCATGTCATGCTACACAATAATGGGAAAGGCTGCTGACTTGGCAGTTGTCAAGCAGACAGTCACTGGCACCTTCCCTAAGGAGGATAAGGCACAAATGGTCATTCCTAAAAGAGGTTGGAGGTTCTTTAAGATTTCTACCCATGCATCCTTATGGAAAGTTGAGTGGATGGAAAAATCATCTTATATAAAATGTGCATTATCAACAGGGAAGGTAAATATTGCATTTCATCAGGAAATCAAGGTCCTAAAGTCTGAAGGAAGATTGAAGAGGCGCAGAATCCAAAGTGCTTCAGGTCGAGTGTGAAGTTGCAGTCAATGAATATTTGAAGAGCCATGTCATTTGCAAGTGTTGGTCCACTGTGTTGTATCCAATTCAGTCTCATGGCAGCCATCTACCAGATATTTTTGAAGTTATATGCTTCCCTCTGCTGACAAGCTTTATGGAGATGTTGATTTTAATTTCCAACAGTACTTGGCACCTGCCCACACTGCCAAAGGTTTTACCACCTTGTTTTTATGACCATGGTACGACTGTGCTTAATTGGCTAACACACAGGCATGACCTAAACCCCATAGAGGAGAAGAGGAGAGACACCAAAGGCAACAATGCAACAAGTCGAGCTGAAGACCACTATTAAAGCAACTCAGGAGGGCCACAGGTTGATCATCTCAATGTTATTGGTCATATGTAATATTAGTTGTTATTTTTTTATTACATACTGTTTTTTGGTGTTAGCTGTAAGTCATAATTGTCAAAATGAACATAAATTACTGCTGTGTATCATGATTCAACATAAATTTCACTTTTTAGATTAAATGACTGAAATAAATACTTTTTTTCTATGATATTCAAATTTATCCAGATACACCTGCATTTCTGAATATTCCACAAGAAACACAGAAAAGCAAACTTCACTTTTCAGGAGTTCGTAATAGCATCTGCTTTCCTAGTTCTCTGCCCCTTAATACTTGTTTAATCAACCATGTCCTACACAGAAAGGACCTACATGAAATTTCAAAAATACAACCCAATAAGCTCTGTGTAATTGTTAGATATGTCTTCTTCCCTTTCAATTGCTGTTCTACTCCCTCTATTTTCATTGTATGCAATCCTTGGCTCAACCAACACCCACTTGATGATTAACTCTAAAGAGAACGCACAAAGATCATAAAAATGTCATCACATTTGCTGCTGATTTACAAAGAGATAGAATAAGACACTTTCCTTTTGCTTAATGGCCAGGCCAAAATGTGAAAGAAAGTGACAATTTAATTTTAATATGACGCAGCCTCAGAAAGTGGAAGAGAAATAGGTGCTTTGTTTGAGTATCAGAAGCTTGTAATATGTAGTTTGTGTTTGTGAGAACGTGTACCTGTTGGAAAGTGAAATGACAGAGGTTAGACAGCAAGGCTAAAAATACTCTGAAACAGGAACTTAGCAGGGCTATCAGTGCAAAGCACTGTGAGAACACCACAGCTCGGTGAAACCACCTGATGAGATGTCTCACTCCTACACACACAAGTTCAGCTGTGTGACATTATGTCAATGACTCCCTTTTTCTCATTATAGAAGCCTGTTCCCTCCTTTGGTGAAACTGTGATCTAGTTACTGAAGCAAAGAGGATTGAGTTCATTTTCTGTACATGATGCAAAAATGCATAATTTAAAGTCAGTTTTGTTTGTCTTTTGTCAATGTTAAAAAATGTGATACAAGTTAAATATATAAGATGTTACAAATGTTAGGCAGATGCAGCATGCTATTGTTATTAGCAGAAAATAAACTAAGACTTTCCTTTGCTGAATGCTGCTACACTGTGTACAATACAGTTTGTAAATCAGGAAAGACCTGTGGGTTGTTTGCACTTTAGCAAAGTGCCTGAATACTTCCTCTGAGTTTCACGCTAAGATGTGTCTGCCTGGTGGCTTTTGCATGTTTCTCTCTGTTTCATGTTTCAGTCAAATATACACACTGCACCACAAAGTCAACCATAGCCATCTAAGCTCCAAGGTTTCATTGCCATCTGTTAACTGTGAGCTCCACAAACACTAATCACATTTAGATTTAATTAATAATTGTGTAATAGATCATTACCAGTTAATAAATGAGTGGTAAAATATGCGATCGTCTATTACTGCATGCAATCTTTTATTTTTTTATTTTACTTCGCTGTAAATATCATCTCTACTACTGTCAATTTTTATAGAAATAAATTCCATTTATATGACATCTGTCAACTATGTGCACCACTACCACATCACACTATTGTATATGTCAGCTTTAACTAAATAACATTCCATCATTGCCTTTCTCAGCACCTTATGTGGTAGCATTATGTGCTTCTCAGCTTAGCCAGGCTGTCATGGATTTTTTGGACATTTTGTAAAAAATTTTGTGGGATGAGGACTTCAACTCAGAGGCACCACATATAGTATACCACGCATGTGTACCACCGCTAAGGAATTATGTAAGCTCTAGTCTAAAGGCAACTGTGGCTGCAATGCACCAGTAATAATGTTACTTTAACCCATGCTAAGCTATGCAGAAATTCTGTTTTCACTGATGAAGATTCGCTCACCTCAGCACCCTAAATGCTTTGAGAGGCTGACATAGCAGCAGTCATTTTCTGATTAATACACATTAAAATTATCTGACCACTCGGGGGCAAACAAAGAGAACTTAAGTGAACTTTCAGTCCAAGATGGTCAGGTGATCATTAAGTGTGGAAAAAGAAAAACAGATAGTCATACTTTTGTATAAAGTAACTCACTCTGCACTTATCCAGGAGTATCCTGTTAACTTTACAAACCTTATTCCAGTACACACACACACACACACACACACACACACACACCCACACACCCACACACACACACACACAAATGCTCTAAAAGGGCAAAGATGAAACACATACTTCATTAACATAACAGGACTTATTTCTTAAGAATGCATGTTCAAGTGTAAACAGGAAGGAACCACAAAAGTCTTTCATTGTTAATCCCAGAGGAAATGTGATCTACTTTCAGGTTCATGGAACCACAGCAACCACAGACTAATTATCTTATGTTGTTACAGTAGAGCAAGAAAAGGTTAGAGGTACCCCACGCATTAAGTATGACTCCACCAACTGAGCAGAATACCAGCTACTTTGTTACTTCTTTCTCTTTAAAACCTTTTTTTAGCATGTCTTACTTATTTTTTGTCAACTTTAGTCCTTTATCTCCTCTGACCTGCACAGTAATGCCCACACATAGGCTTAAACAAGTAAATACAGATTCAGGAATCATCAACCAACCTAATTTTGGTCTTCTGGTTCTGTTCTGAAGGTCCAACATTAGTAGACCTGGTATGTCACTGCACATTATTGCTCCTGGGAAGATCCTTGCAGGCTACTACAGCAAGAGGGATGGCATAACAATTTTATAAAGAGTTCAACAAAGCAAAATTTTGGGTGAGCATCCTTGAAAAAAAGGCTAGTTCAATTTATTGGTCTGGTGTTTAACAGCGTGAGCCATGTAGTCATCCTGCTGCTGGATAAATTGATCAGTCCTTTAACTGCCATTTACTGCCACTTTTTTATGGGCCTCTGTATGACGCTTTAATTTAAGACTGCATTTGTCCAGCACCTAGTGCACTATGCACCCAGTGTGTCCACTGAAGAAATATATTTATCCCAGCCAAATTGTGCTAGGACTGATATTATCTACAGTTCCTTGCAAAAACATTATTTCCCTTTTGTTTTTTTTGGGGTTTTTTTCATCTAAGAACCATATACTCAATATATTTTTGTGATATTTTATATCATGGATCAACACAAAGTAGCACCGATTAGTGGGAAAAGAAAGAATAAAATAAAAAATCTTCCCTGTTCAAGCAGGGACTGTTCTGACTTGAAGGTGGATGGAGCCACTGTAAATTAATTAAGACAAGGCTGAGGTTCAACTTCTAACAGGACAGGGACCCTAAACAAACAGCCTCAACCACAATGGAATAGTATCGATCAAAGCATAATCATGTCTAAGAATGGCCTTGAACTATTTTGCAAAGAAAAATAGGTAGATATTTCAGTGTTTAGATATAAAACGCTGGTAGAGACATACCCCAAAAGACGTACAATAGTGACAAGCACTAAATACAACTGCATGTTACACTTTTTTATTTTCATTTCACATAAGATGCTCCACTTTTTACAGTTGTGTACTACATTGTGTTTATTTATGACTTATACATTGAGGTTTGTAGTCATGACATGACAAATAATAAGCTAACAATTATAGGTAATAATAATTGCAAGGTTTCCCTCAACAAGTGGGTTACATCTTTTCTATGGAGGGGTAGGTTCTATTCAAATGATGTAAAACTGATTTGTATGTTAACAAAGCTCTCAGAATTTGATTTTCCACATAGAGGTGTCTAGGTGGGCAGAGTATCCAAAATTGTAGTCAAATAAGTATTTGAGGTATTGATTACCAGGAAGTAAATAAACTGTCATTAGATGTTCAGGTTTATTATGACCAAAGCGGCAACAGGACATCGGCAGACGCCTGGTGAGGAAGGATGTTTTAATGAGACCAGTGATAAACACTCAGAAACACGCAGACACACAGAAACGTGGACATGGCAACAGATGACCCAACAAGGGAGGAACAGAAAAAATGGACCTAAGTACAACTGAAATTAAAAGAACGACATGGAAAACCAATGGGTGCAATTAACAGAAACACAAACAGGTCCAGATCATGGCAACTATACAGTATCTGTTCTTCACCAGAAATTACCATAATAGATTCAAGATCAACAACTGCACAGGGTCAGTGTTTCGTTATATTTACATTGCTCAGCTTACATGTTTTCATCTTGATCTCTGCAGCTCTATCATTTCCCTCCAGCCCTCATCTCCTCTGGCCAGACCGATGTTACTAAAAATAATATGCATGATCAGGAATTAATTTATCTGCTCGACATGCAGCCTGCAACAACTTCCAGGGCAATTTGTAACTGTTTGAAGTTTTGGGTGCTCTGAGGTAGCGGCTAACACAATCTTATCAAGCCACAGCGGGCTGGCCGGAGAATCGGAGCAGGCTCCCCCCCAATCTGTTGGATTTTATTCACTCCGGTGGCTTCAAGAGCTTTATCGGTGTGCCAGAAATACTAAGTAACCGAGTAAAGCCCATTTCTGTTTCTGGCAGAGCCTCTGCAAACACAAACTTTAGCTTGTTTAAGCACCTGAAGTTCCACTTAGATGTGCTGTATGTTTGTATACTCACATGTTAAATAAGCCCATTTTAAAGTGGGCACTGAAAGAAATGGACTGGCCATGCAGTCGCAGACATACTGCCTGTCAACCTCCTACCGTCGCAGTCACACATATAATCACACACACACGCACACACACACACGCACACACACACACACGCACACACACACACACGCACACACACACACACACACACACACACACACACACACACACACACACACACACACACACACACTGGATTGGTCCCAGCGCCTGCCATCTGCGTGTGTTTGTATGTTGGCCTATTGTACCAGGAAATGTGTTATATTAATGTGTGAAAGTGAATGAATGGGTGTTGAAATGAGTCTTTTGATATTTGGAAAGTACAGAAGGTCAGCCTGTTATGCTGTCAAGGCCAATGTTGTTTCTTTGAAGAAAGTTAAGACTCAAGTTTGTTCTCTCAGAGCAACTTGGACCACATAACTCTGTAAGGCAAAAAAAGCTTATTTTTGTTTGAAAAGAAATTGGATGCAATTTAAGTAATTTTATTGAAACAGAAAGAAGAAACAAAACATCTTTACATTATTGATGGATGTGTTTTTGACTGAGAAGTATTGACAAAGATGAACTGTTGGTTTTTAGTCATCTTTGTTACTCTGTTTATTTGCTATTTATTTAAAAGCGATGTCCTTCCGGATGCTATCTGTCTAAAGAAATGTGTTTTCTCTTCATATCTGTCATATTATTAGGTGTTTGTTGATTGCAGAGACAAAAAAAGATTTGTTCTTGACCTCTATTCTATCTGTTAAAACAAATTATATGTGTGCTTTGTGAACAGTTGAGCTGCCCGAGGTCAATTAAACATAAAATAAATAAAAAAAACAACTGGATGAGAACAGACTTTTCTCTTAACCCAGTGCTACGTTTTACATTTCTCTACATTAGAACATTCACTGTTCTTAATATTAGACTCAATAGCTATTAAATGTTTTTTTTATTCTACATGCCTTCACCGCATAGCATATAAAACAGAAAAAGAAAATCTGAAGAATAGTTGAAGGTGAAAGTTTTTATTTATTTATACCAGAGCAACTATAGACCGTGAATATGTTCAAGAGGGAAATATAATTATCTTACTACGCTATCCACGTTACAGGTGAACATGCATTTGACCTTCTGTGAGGAATATTGTGGTATTGTCATAATGCTGGGTTTGTGGTAGGACCAAAGTGCACGATGAATGAAGGTAAGTTTAATATTTCCACACTCACAGAGGCAGGCAGGGAAACCAGGAGTATCCAAAACATAGAGCCAGACCAGAACTGAGAGTAACCACAGAACTGAGTGCAACACAGGGTATCAACGACAAGGATTTCAATGACATAAACAACAAACACAGAAGAATCCAGCCGGGAACTAAGACAATTAAGGAACTTGGATACACACAGGAAATGCAGTGAGAACCAATGAACTACAAGACCAGGTAATCAAGGAAAACACAGACCAAGTGTGGGTGACACTACTGGGAAACAGTGAGAGTGAAACCAATTAACAAGGAAAGACACAGAACTAAAGGTAAACAGAGATCCAGACCAAGTATAAAAAACTAAAACACAAAACTCAGTCACTGGCTGGGTATGTCAAGTGTTAACTGGCTCTTGTGTTTAAATGGAGTTGTATAAGTGAACCCAGGGTGGGGGGGCTGAATTTTAAATAACTACGTTAATTTAAATAAAACTTTTCACAGGTTGAAAACTCTGTCCCAGAGTGCTTTACAATGAATAAAGCAACACATATACATAATAAACTAAAATAATACATTATATTAAATATAGCATATAGTTAAGGAGAAATACAGCTTGTCTTGATTTTAACTCTTATTCCACAACATTCCAAAGAATGTCAACTAAACTAGAAACGGTTGACCAAAGACAAAATTAACCTTTTTACATGGCCGACCCAGTCCCCCGAATTAGCTCTTTCTGAAAACTTAGAGGGATGGGGTGAAGACAGGTGTGCATAAGAGAATACCATGGACTCTGGGAGAACTTGCCTGTTAAGCCCTAAGGGTTTTAGAAGCAATTTCCGCCTGAAATTACATACCTAAACTAAATCAAGTATAGCTCCACAGTTATATGGTCTACATGCAAACTTTTGGTACCAGTGTAAAGGTAAGACATAAAAGAATATTTTTCAAGTGGAAGCACTATTGCCACTGTTAATATGCCTGATTTAATTGTGATTAAAAAAAAGAAAAATCAAACACATCACACACAGCCCATACTGGTACCAGCAGGCTTGTGCTTAAGGGGCAGAGACATTGTGTAAAGATGAATGGTCAAATATCTTTTCTCAGCATAATCCAACTTTGTGAAACGTTAACAAGATTAAGCGCTTTCCTATTGGCAAAAGAGGGTACAAATGTTTTGGAGCAAGGGTGCCTATAATTGTGGCACCAAAGTTTTTTTGAGAGGAATTTGTCATTCCTCTTACAATTCTTTCCCATCAGTCCCAGTAAATTTGGTGGTCAGTGTGTAACATTTGTCACTTTTAGGAATTGACCATTACCTTATGCGAAATGTGGAAGTAAATATTCATTAGAATAAATCTTTTCCAGAATGACATAAATGTTTACTTCTAAGATTAACATTTAGCAGTTTAGCATATGTTTGCTTTGCTTCAGTATGTTTAGTCTCATGGCAAGATTACCTATTTCATAAATGTTTAAGACATACCAATTTTCAAACTCTTTTCCATGTCGGCCAGTGCTTAACAGTAGTTAAAAAAATCATGCAACTTCTCATATGGCACTAGGACAGAAAAGAGTTTGAGTATCCAGAAACTGTTTCCCCAGTGTGAATGGCACTAGCACCCTCTATCATCTCACTAATGGCACACATACAGCAACTTGTCATTACACATTACACTTTGGGATGAATCTCAGCAAACCAACAGAAATGAAAATACTGACTGTCCACCCGCACCCGTATCAAGATGTCCAGCTACTTCATAGCAACTCACAGTTGACACAAGTTTTTAAGTGTTACTGTTGGCAGTTGATGTAGTCTCAGTCTGTCCTGCACTGCTCTTTTGGTCACAGATGGACATCGAGCTGCAAATAACACATAACTAGACCTTATTCCTTTATGCATTACTTAGCTGAGTTTGCAAATAAACCTCAACAGTATTTATGCAAATAGATAAAGGGAAGATGTTTCTCACTCAGTATCTCCAATGCTTTGCACACAAGCATCTGTATATATAGGCAAACAGCTCCTTTTATGGGATATTAGTTTGGAATTGACTTGATGTTGCTGCAGCATTAATGTAACTGTTTTGCAGCTAGTTTTCTTTCACTGTAATGATGCAGTGTTTTTATTTATATACTTGCAAAACTGCTGACATTGACAAAAAATTGTTTGAACTCCACATAGTTTTCCACCCAGACATCTAATTGATACATGTCTATTATTTAAAAAAAACTTTGGTACTTGGTTGAAGGGCATATATCATCCTTTTCATAACTTTTTCTATTTAATTGTGTTTTGTATTGTAGTTAATGATGATTAAATTAATTTCCTTGTACAAAATCACTACATTTGTAGAAAAGCATGAAAAAACACAGCTGAAAATTGTTGTTGACTAAAGATTTTACCTACAGAACACTGAACTCGGTCACCGTTTCATAACACTATGGCTACCTGGAACAAAAACAGTGACAGTGTCTCCTGCTCAAATAGGAGCTCATAAGACAAAACCCGATATAAAAAAACAAAAACAAACAAGCTAGAATTCTGGCAACATTCAGGTTGATGTAATAATTTCTACTCCTGTACTGAGTAGCACTGTCACTGTGATGCACATGGGCATGCACCAACGCATCCATTTCTCCCACCTGTTATCAGTGAACTAAAGTAGCTGAAGGTCTCACTTTTTTAAAACATAAACAGACGGTGTTTTGGTTGTGATGATTAATGGGGCCGTGTCCGTCACCCAGTTTAAACTCTAAAATTCCATCCACTGTGGGTTTTTCTACTGCAACATGGCATGTTACCTGAAGAAATGACTAGTACAAGTTTAGTGGCTGAAAGGAGAGACCGAATACTGATTTTGAGTTCATTGGCCTTGTCTACAAGAGTTCACATATCCATTTTTCTCACAGTAACAACTGCGAGAAAGGTGCATTGATTTTGGGCCGTTGCCTAGGGTTCCAGGACAACGTGTCATCATCCTGTTTTAAACAAATGTTGCTCCAACAGTTTGTTTACCATCAGTAAAGTGTATTTTAAAATTACTTATTTCCCTTACAAAAGAGGAAAACAGATTGTGATTTAGTGGGGTTTCATACTTTCAAGATTTTTTGTTTTATGGCTCCAAAATTGTTTAATTTTGTAAATATGAAAATAAAATAGTGACTGGATGCACAATCTGGGGTTATAATAAAATGATTCAGTTTATGAAAGAAAAAAACTCCCCAACCCCCTTTTTTCATTATTTTTTTCTAATTATTGAAAGTTAAATGCATCAATTTAAATCAAATAAACAAATACAACAGCATAACAGACTGAAAATTAGTTATTAATCAATTATTCTTTGCTGCATTTTAACACAGTTGATTGCAGATAAACTCTAAATGGTCTTAAATAATCAGAACCAAAAACAACTGAAGACACACAAGAGACAGAGGATAATGTTTGGACTTAGTCTTTGTTCATTACATATTTAAAATTTTTTACTGTGTGCCAAAACAACATTGACTGGAATATAAAACAAGCTATGTGAAAAAGCTATTTTTAATTCATGAGCTTCATTTATTTTCGAAAAAAGTAGAGGCACAGAATTGGTTTGGTCCCACAAAATACTTTTAAGTAACTTGTTATCTTTGAAAACCTTTATATTTTGCCCTGCATTATTATCCTATTATTATTTATTAAAAACAATATAATCATTAGTAAAACAAATTCTCTACTTTTTTACTTTTACTATTTTGGTTCAGAACCCATCTTTTAAAGAAGGGGATGATGCATCTTCCTGTTTTTATAAAACCACAACCATCTGTTTTTGTTTTTAATAAACCTCAAATAAAAAACTTATTTCATAAACAGACCCCAGCTGGATCACAGTATGTTACAGTTATCTCCTAAAACTCCTAAAACAAATCATCTAGCATGTTTGACAGTCAAACACAAGAAGAGAATCTGCATCCCTAAATGCTTCACATGATCTCTGCCAGTCTCTATCTGGAGAGATGAGGGAATGCGACGGAGAACACAGAACAGACATGCTGAGAGGAAATGAGTCTAAGGAGAGAATAAGCTACTGTACTACATGGTGCTGTAGTGGCAGATAAGTGTTTTTCTGGTTTGCAAGATTAAAAGACTACAGTCTTCAGATGAATGTATTAACATTTTATGAGGCAAATCGGGGAATGGCAATTTCTTCCCTTGCATAAATAATGAGCTGGTTTAATATGACTGCCTGGTTGGGAGTCTCCTCTGACATGTGTGAAATTGAATGGGATTCTGTGTGTGCCCTTGCCAAATGTGTGTAAATAAAAGTAACAATGAGTGTGTTTGCTGGAGGACGGATGAGGGCTGCATGCTGCAGTGAACAGTTGGGGTTTGGCTGGAGGTTCATGTGTGTATGCTTTGCATTTTGTACTGGCTTGTGTGTGTGTGTGTGTGTGTGTGTGTGTGTGTGTGTGTGTGTGTGTGTGTGTGTGTGTGTGTGTGTGTGTACAGGCAGCATGCTAATGACAGGATCACTGGCACTTACACCAGGACATTACACACATGTACATACAAATAGAAGAGCACAAGCACCTTGATAAAATTTGCAATTAGGAGCTGTTAAGCTGCAAATTAGACTGTACAAAGCCTTCCAGATTGCAGTTTGAAAAAGGCTCACCCAAGTGCACCATCTTTTTCTATAACCTTTTGATGTGCTTCGGCACTATTTGTTGTTCGCAACAAATTTTCCTTTTAAAAGACCACATAGTTATATGTTTTACTAAGTACATTTTGTGATACTATATTAGGAAAGCTGGACAAATCAAAAACTGTCCATTTGTGAAACATAATATTTTTTAAAATAGATGTCAAAGAAAATAGGACAAACACAAATATACCAAGATGTTTACTCTTTCACTGGTCTGCCCTTGACATTGAAGTTCTTTTTGAAGTTCTTGCCTAGCAGAATGTCAACTCTCATATTCTACAAGCAGTTAATGGCATTTAACAGCGCTACATGAAAACACCCGGTGACTGAAAAGCAAAAAGATGGTAACAAAAGATAGACATTGAAAGTCTGTATCTTGTTATAAATGGTAGTTTTTAACCATTACCACTGAAGAATACTCAGATTTCAAGGATGGCAGCAATCTGGAGTCAAGGGTGACAAACTAGTGGTGCAAAACATAAAAAACAATGTGCTGAAGTGAATACCTGTGCCACATAATAACCGGGCAAAAAAATTATTAACTTCACATCTTTTGTAAAGGGATGAAAAGAAAAAATTGTTATGTGAGGATTTTCACATTAATTCATCTCAAAACAACCCGAGTTTTTATTTTTTGATTTAGGGAAATATGCTGCAGTTCAAATGTGAGAGTAAGCTGAGTAAGATACAAACTTTTGCTTAGCTGAAGAGAAAAATGTATGAAAAACAAATTGTTTCAATTTACTCCTGATCTATTGACCTATATCTCCTTTCTGTTAATGGGATGAGATAAAGACTGAACTCTACACAAAATTTATTTACCATGCCAGTCCTTGAAAAGCATTTACCTTTTTTCCTTAGGGGGCCTTCCTTAACATTTGCCAAACAGTGAGTGTATTTCTTTCTTTCAACATTTAGAGCAATTAGCAAGACTTCATAAATTAAATCCAGTCACGAATAACCTGTTCAAAAATCTATGTCTCAAGAGCAAATATTTGATTTTAGACATTTTTTTAGGCACTAGTGGCCTTAATTTTTTTCTCATTTTCATGAAAGTGACCTGGCAGGAAATGGGGTGAAGGGAGACGGAAGACATGCAGTAAATGGTATTGAGCCAGGACTTGAACACGCAACAGCCTGAATTGAGAACTAAGCCCTGTGTACATGCGTTGCACACTTTTATTCCTTGTGCCACCGCTGCACCCAAGAGCAAATAATCTTGCCAGGGAACATGACGGTGTCATTAGATTCCCAAACAAGTAACAACTTGTTTGTGTCCCACTCAGCACTCTTCTTTCCTGATTTTGGCCCAAGCCCTGCAGCAAATGATGCACCTGCCACTTTCTATGGGAAAGCAGCCCAACAATAAACAACAACCTAAACAGACCATTACCATGGTGACACATGGTGGTGACAGCATCATGCTGTGGGAATGCTTTTCTTCAGTAGGGACAAGGAACCTGGTCAGAGTTGATGGAAACATGGATAGAGTCAAATAAAGGGCAATCATGGAAGAAAACCCATTAGACAATGCACAACACTAGAGAGTGAAGCTTACATTTACCCCTAAACATACAGCCCGAGCTACAATGAAATGGTTTATGGTAAAGCATGTTTTAGGTGAGCACGGCCCAAAGTCCAGCGCTCCTATAAAATCCTTATCAGGAATCTGTGGCTAGACTTGAAAACAGATTTTCACTGATGCGCTCCTTCCAGTTTGAGCTATTTTGGTGATGCCAGTCTGTAGACACATACAGACGTTTTATTTGTAAAGAAATGTTGAAAACCATTGAGATATTGCTTCCACTTTTTCTTGTGTTGGTCCATCACATAAAATTGCAACAAAATAAACATATATTTTTGGTTGTAACCTGACATAATGTGAAAATTTTCATGGACCATGAATACCTCTGCAAGGGACTGTATATATTTTTTGGTCATACTAGTGTAAAAGGAAGAGGAAGCAAGAAGCTATAAGGAAAAAAAAAATCACATGAATAAAATAGCAACACAGAATAAAAAGTAGAAAGTAAAATTTAAATCATGCACAAAAATAACTATAGTTAAAACGATAATATCTTTTTAATCTTGATACACTCAGACAAAAGATGGCAGGGAGATTCTTGGTGTGTGCCATGAGTATGTCTGATTAGTGAAGTAGGGTCATACCAAACTTACACTGTAAGGCCGGATTGCAAGGAGAAAATGAGCAAGAAAAGTTGAAAATGAGAGATCTTTCACCTTGCTCCACTATGATGAAATATCCCAGGACATAAGTAACTGATCCGGCATAAAGGTCATCTTATTATTGTGTTTTGTGTGTGCAAGCGAACACATCTCAGCATGTACATGTGAACTCTTAAGATTTGTACCTAGCAGGGACAGGATGGTAGAAGCCTTTATAATACAGAGCGGAGCCATGTGGCTCTGACCTACTGTGATGAAGTATGAATGCTATGCCCCCTGAGAAGTGTGGAAACACAAAGAAACAGCTCAAAGTAGAGCATGACTTTGGCAGGTCATTAACAACACAGAGCTCAGTGCTCCTGCTGTGACTAACTTGGCTGAAGGGTAATTTTATTTTGACTGGTTGTGTGCCATAAAAGAGATTCCAAGAACTACAGCAGACACCTTTGTATTATTATTGGCTTAAAAATGAGTGGTAGGACATCAGACACCTAATGCAAATGTACTCCGGGTTTGTGTTTTTGATTCAACAGCTTAATAAGGATCAGGTAATAGTGTTGGAATTATGTGCTGTGATGAACGTGATACACTTCAGTAACTGTGCAGCTGAAGAATAAGTTGTTGCATTGAAGTTTTAAAAAAACAATTTCATTAAATGTTAAATGAAATTCTAATTATAGCGATGATTAATAGCTCTAATAATAAATAAATAAAGTGGTACATTCCATGCAAAACTAAAATATATTATATAAATATATAATAATAAATAAATACAGATACAGCTAATTCTTTTAAACGTAAAATAATTTCAGTGTTTTTCTCAGAACAAGAAATCTTGGGGGGGGGGGGGATCAACAATCTGTGAAAAGCATGGATTTGTCATCCCCAGCAGATCATTAGAGAAGGCTATATTTTTAAACAATATAAAAATAAAGATGCAAAAAAGGAAATCCGCTATTCATCAAACACAACGATGCATTGTTGGCACAATGGTTAGATCAATTGTAACCTAAGCTGACAACCGCACACCGACACAGCATTTCAGTCGGAGAAGCAGAGGAGCTGTGTCTAAAAATCACAAATAACTGACCTCCATTAAGTAGCTACTTAAAACAAAAGACTTGTCACACATTTTATTTACTTCCACTTTTCAACAAAATAAAACAATAAAACATTTGGAATCAGATTGCATTTTGTTCACCTGAATACTTCAGTGGAATCTTGTGACAGACTGCCATGTAATGCCATGTAAATCAAAACTGGCTACATTAGCTAAATATTTTTGACAAATTGGAACTTTTTTGTTGATGGTATTAAATATTTGTATAAACAAAGTGTTTACAAAAACTCGTAATTCAAGAGTTTGAAAAGGAAAGGAGGGGCCAAGCATTGTGAGTGGCCGAGCGCCGCATGGTGTGTGAAAGAGCTGAGACTGAGAGGAGAGAAAAGAGAGAGCAGAGCAAGTGACAGCAGATAGACAAAAAAAGAGAGCAAAAGCATCAAAAACACACAAAATGTCCCAACAATTTTTGACTATGGCTCAATTATTGAAATCTTTGCCAATTCTAATTCAGATAGCAATAATTACCCTCTGGTGACAAGCCTTTTTTGAGTGGTGAATTGTAATCATTAATATTACTATTAATATAACGATTAAATATATTTGGCATTGCCATTTCAACCAACTTAATTACTAATTAGTCAGTATATCGAAGCAGTTCTGATAATGTTCCAACTGTACATTTTATAACAGTACATTTCACTGTATCTGTAGATTTCAAGATGGCGCTGACGATGGCAGCCTCGGAGCTTCGCTCTCTCTTTGTTTTTGTATTTTGTGTGTTTTTATGTTTTTCGAGCCACAGTTCTGTGGTGTTGGGCCACAATTCTGTGGTCTCATTCAGTAGAGAGGAACATCTCAACACCAGAAAGTCCTCTCTTGGGTTTTTTTTCACCATCTTTCATTGATCCGAGGTTCACTGAGCTCCTGGCAAGCGGAGCTGCGGCTCTATATGGGATTCTGCGCCGAAAACGGCGGAGGGGAAAGCGTGCTGGCGCGCTGGTAAAGCTCCGCAAAAGAGGACTTCGCACACCACTGCCTTCAATCCACCTGGCAAATGTCCGCTCTCTCAACAACAAGATGGACGAGCTGCTTCTTCTCACCGGTAAAAACACGGACCTCCGTGGATCAGCGGTTCTCTGCTTCACCGAGACATGGCTGAGTGAAAACATCCCGGACCATGCAATGCTGATGCCGGACTTCCAGCTGATCAGAGCGGATCGCAGCGCGGAGCTATCGGGGAAGAAGCAAGGTGGTGGAATCTGCTTTTATATAAATGAAAGTTGGTGCAGAGACGTAAACGTGCTGGGAAAAACATGTAGCCCGGATCTGGAGTCATTTTCCATAATCTGTAAGCCGTTTTATTCACCGAGAGAGTTTTCCTCGTTTATAATAATATATAATAATATTATAATAATATAATAATAATAATAATAATAATAATTTATAATAATAAATAATATTTTCCACTGCATGGCTGCACTTCTGCCGCGGAAAAACATCTTGCTGAGCTGATTACAGACCTGGAGAAAAAATACATGGACTCTTTCATCATAATACTGGGAGATTTTAACAGAGCAAACCTCTCAAATGAACTCCCCAAATACAGACAGCATATTATGTGTCCCACCAGAGACAAAAACACATTGGACCATTGTTACACAGCTTTAAAGGACTCATATCATGCTGTTACCAGGGCTGCTCTGGGTTTTTCGGATCATAATCTAATCCACCTCATTTCAATTTACAGACAGAGACTAAGAGCTTCCAAACCCAAGGTTCAAACTGTTAAGAAGTGGACGGAGGAATCAAAGCAGCTGCTACAGGCCTGCTTTGAATGCACCAACTAACTGATGTGGTGACATCATACATCAGTTTCTGTGAGGACATGTTTGTGCAGACCAAGACCTTCTGCACCTTTGGGAATAACAAGACATGGTTTACTCCACACCTCGGGAATCTGCGCAGGGAAAAGGAAGAAACTCACAGCAGTGGAGATTGGGCGCGGTACAGGCAGGCCAGGAACAGACTAACAAAAGAGATCAAAGCAGCTAAGAGAAGCTACAGTGAGAAACTTAAGAACAGCCTTTCTACTGGTGACACTTCAGCTGTATGGACTGGTCTGAGAAACCTGACTGCCTACAAGAGCCCCTCCACCCATCCTGAACAGAGTCGTCTCCTGGCCAACCGTCTGAATGGCTTCTACTGCAGACATGACAAGAAGCCATTCACACCTCAAATCATCCCCTCCACATCCCATTCAGGAACAAATTCCTCCCATAAAGCAACCAACCCCCCACCATCAGATCCTTTGCCTGCACTAAAGATCTCCAAGGAAGAGGTAAACAGGCTCTTTCAGCGCATGAAAACAAAGAAAGCTGGAGGACCTGATAACGTAACCCCATCATGTCTGAAAGCCCGCGCACATCAACTTGCTCCAATCTTCACAAGGATCTTCAACAAGTCACTGGAGAAATGTGAGGTCCCCTCCTGCCTCAAACGATCCACCATCATCCCGGTTCCCAAGAAACCCACCATCGTAGGATTAAATGACTACAGGCCTGTAGCCCTGACGTCTGTGGTCATGAAATCCTTTGAGCGGCTGGTGTTGAAGCACCTGAAAGACATCACAGGCCTCCTGCTGGACCCCCTGCAATTTGCTTATTGAGCAAACAGGTCAGCAGATGATGCTGTTAACTTAGGTCTACACTTCATCCTGCAACACCTCGATCGTCCAGGGACGTACACCAGGATCCTGTTTGTAGACTTCAGCTCGGCCTTCAACACTATCATACCAGACATCCTCCACCAGAGGCTCACACAGCTCAATGTCCCAGCCTCCACCTGTCAGTGGATCAACAGCTTCCTGACAGACCGACAGCAGCAGGTGAGAATGGGGAGCATCTTCTCCCGATCCAGATCAATAAGTACTGGTGCCCCCCAGGGGTGTGTTCTATCCCCACTCCTCTTCTCTCTGTACACAAATGACTGCACCTCATCGGACTCGTCCGAGAAACTCCTTAAGTTTGCAGACGACACCACTGTCATTGGACTGATCCAGGACGGTGATGAGTCTGCACACAGACAGCAGGTGGATCGGCTGGTACACTGGTGCAGTCAGAACTACCTTGAACTGAATCCACTCAAGACTGTGGAAATGGTGGTGGACCTTCGGAGAACACCACCCCCATACACCCCCCTCACCATCCTCAACAACACTGTATCGGCCGTGGACCACTTCAGGTTCTTAGGAACCACCATCTCTGAGGACCTGAGATGGTCTTCACACATAGACACTGTTCGAAAGAAGGCCCAGCAGAGACTGTACTTCCTGAGGCAACTCAAGAAGTTCAACCTTCCACAGGAGCTGTTGGTCATCTTCTGCACTGCCATCATTCAGTCTGTCCTGTCTTCATCCATCTCAGTGTGGTTTGGCTCATCCACAAAACAGGACAGGCCCAGACTGCAACGAATAATCAGGACTGCAGAGAGAATAATCAGAGCTGACCTTCCCTCCATCCAGGACTTATACAGGTCTAGGGTCAAGAAAAGAGCTGCCAAAATCTCTGCAGACCTCACACACCCTGCACATAAACTGTTTAGAGTTTTAGTTTCAGGCCGCCGCTACAGAGCACTGTTTACTAAAACCAGCCGCCACAGAGACAGTTTCTTCCCCCAGGCTGTTTCTCTGATGAACATTCAATAGAGTACAGAACAACAGCATACAGATGTTGCAAATGCACCTTTTCTATTAGATATGTGTATATTGTACATTGTAAATTTGTATATTCTGTAATGCAAAAACAGAACAAAAGAGCAAAGTGTACTGGAGTCAAATTCCTTGTTTGTTTGTACGAACTTGGCAATAAAGCTGACTCTGATTCTGATCTTTGGCCTCCACCCAAAAAAATGCTCTTGGAAATCTCTCTATTTATTGTCGCCTCCCAACAATGAAATGGAATTTACGCCCTTGCCTAAAGGATCTGCGACACAGCTTACAAGGATAGGAACATCAGCAAATGAAAATGGAGGACTCTTATGGACTATTTTGGCCAAGATAGACTGCTGTATTCATTGCCTGATCTGTGCTTGTTATATGTTGTAAAAGGCTTCTTTTGACTACAAGATGTGAAGAATGCAAGCAAAGCTATCACCCAAGCACATTTTTTGCAAACAAGTTTGTATAACTATCAGATATACCTCACTCACTAATGTTGCATTAAGTTACACATCTTTGGGTTATACATATTCCACTGCAAAAGTATTCATACCCGCTGAACATTTTCTACATTTTTTATTGGTTAAGAATGCAGTGGATGGAAACGCATGCATGACTTATATTTTGTACAAGTACAAACTTACCAAGAATTGATAATAAATCTAAACTTACAAGCCATGCAAGGAGAGCACTTTTTAGAGAACCAGCCAAGAGCCCTACATTAACTCTGGAGGAACTGCAGAGATCCATAGAGAATCTAATGACACAACAAATATCAGTGTGATCTTACTAAAAGTGACAAGGCATAAAAAGCAGTATTGACACTTTGTTACAAGCCATGTAAAGAACAAATGCAAACATGCAGAGAAAGGTGCTATATTCAAGGTTGTTTTTTTGTTCTATATGCAAAACACTATGAAAAAAACTAACACTGTACATCACTCTGAACACACCATCATCACAGTAAGGAATGGTGTTGGAAGCATGATTGGAAGGGGGTGCTTTTCTTTAACAGGGACAGGGAAGCTGGTCAGAGTTGACACAAGGAAAGCTGGAAATAATAATAGGTATATACTGAAAGAAAACATGTCAAAAGCTGGAAAAGAGTTTAAACTGGAGCTCAGCGTCACCTTCAAATTGGGCAACAGCCCTACACATATAGCCAGAGCTACAACAGTAATTTAGTAATAAAGTAATAGATTTAAATGGCCCGTTCGAGGTCAAGACCTAAATTCAACTGATTCTGCCCAAAAACATTGGGGGAAGTTAAGTTAATTTCTTGTAAAAAGTTTGTGTTGATGCCTGACAAAATAATATAGGCGATAATACACAGTTGAATAGCCGGGGTCCCACCCTGGAGCCAGGCCTGGGGTCGGGACTCGTCAGAGAGCGCCTGGTGGCCGGGTTGCTCCTCGCGGGACCCGGCTGGGCCAAGCCCAAACGAGAGACGCGAGGCCATCCCCCAGTGGGCCCACCACCTGCAGGGGGAACCGTGAGGGACCGGTGCAAAGAGGATTGGGTGGCAGACGAACGTGGAGACCTCAGTGGCCCGATCCCCGGATGCTTAGGCTGGCTCTAGGGGTGTAGAATGTCACCTCGCTGGGGGGGAAGGAGCCTGAGCTTGTGTGGGAGGTCGAGAGATATCGACTAGAAATAGTTGGGCTCTCCTCTACGCACAGCGGGGGCTCAGGAACCCATCTCCTTGAGAGGGGTTGGACTCTCTTCTACTCTGGAGTGGCCCACGGGGAGAGGCGGCGGGCTGGTTTGCTTGTTGCCACCCAGCTCAGCCGTCTCGTGTTGGGGTTTACCCCAGTGGATGAGAGGGTCGTATCCCTGCGCCTTCGGGTTGGGGAGAGGTCTCTGACTATCATTTCAGCCTACGGGCCGAGTGGTAGTGCAGTGTACCCGGCCTTCTTGGCATCCCTGTCGGGGGTGCTGGATAGTGCCCCTCCCGGGGACTCCATTATTCTGCTGGGGGACTTCAACGCCCACGTGGGGAACGACAGTGACATCTAGAGAGGCGTAATCGGGAGGAATGGCCTCCCCGATCTGAATCCGAGTGGTGTTTTGTTATTGGACCTCTGTGCTAGTCACGGATTGTCCATAACGAACACCATGTTCAAACATAAGGGTGTCCATCAGTGCACTTGGCACCAGGACACCCTAGGCAGGAGGTCGATGATCGACTTTGTTGTCGTATCATCAGACCTTCGGCCGCATGTTTTGGACACTCGGGTGAAGAGAGGGGCTGAGCTGTCCACTGATCACCACCTGGTGGTGAGTTGGATCCGCTGGAGGAGGAGAAAGCCGGACAGACTTGGCAGGCCCAAGCCCATAGTGAGGGTTTGCTGGGAACACCGGGCGGAGCCCTCGGCCAGGGATGTATTCAACTCCCACCTCCGGGAGAGCTTCGACCAGATCCCGGGGGATGTTGGAGACATAGAGTCTGAGTGGACCATGTTCTCTGCATCTATTGTCGATGCTGCTGCCCGTAGCTGTGGCTGTAAGGTCTGCGGTGCCTGTCGCGGTGGCAATCCCAGAACCTGGTGGTGGACACCGGCAGTAAGGGATGCTGTCAAGCTGAAGAAGGAGTCCTATCGGCTGTGGTTGGCTTGTGGGACTCCTGAGGCGGCTGACGGGTACCGTGAGGCCAAGCGTGCTGCAGCCCGGGCTGTGGCAGAGGCAAAAACTCGGGCCTGGGAGGAGTTCGGTGAAGCCATGGAGACGGACTACCGGTTGGCTTCGAAGCGATTCTGGCAAACCGTCCGGCGCCTCGTGAGGGGGAAGCAGTGCTTCGCCAACACTGTTTATAGTGGGGGTGGGAGACTGCTGACCTCGACTGAGGACATTATCGGGCGGTGGAAGGAGTACTTCGAGGATCTCCTCAATCCTGCCATCACGCATTCTGTGTTGGAAACAGAGGCTGGGGACTTGGGGTTGGACTTTTTCATCACCCAGGCTGAAGTCACCGAGGTGGTTAAAAAGCTCCGCGGTGGCAAGGCTTCGGGGGTGGATGAGATCCGCCTGAGTACCTCAAGTCTCTGGATGTTGTAGGTCTTTCATGGTTGACACGCCTCTTCAACATTGCGTGGTGGTCGGGGACAGTGCCTCTGGACTGGAAGACTGGGGTGGTGGTCCCCCTTTATAAGAAGGGGGACCGGAGGGTGTGTTCCAACTACAGGGGGATCACACTCCTCAGCCTCCCTGGTAAGGCCTACGCCAGGGTATTGGAGAGGAAAGTCCAGCCGATAGTCGAACCTCGGCTTCAGGAGGAGCAGTGTGGTTTTCGTCCCGGCCGTGGAACACTGGACCAGCTCTATACCCTCTACAGGGTACTCGAGGGTTCATGGGAGTTTGCCCAACCGGTTCACATGTGTTTTGTGGACCTGGAGAAGGCATTCGACTGTGTCCCTCGTGATACCCTGTGGGGGGTGCTCCAGGAGTATGGAATCGGGGGCCCTTTATTAGGGGCCATCCGGTCCCTGTACGAGCGGAGCAGGAGTTTGGTCCACATTGCCGGCACTAAGTCGGACCTGTTCCCGGTGCATGTTGGACTCCGGCAGGGCTGCCCTTTGTCACCGGTCCTGTTCATAACTTTTATGGACAGGATTTCTAGACGCAGCCAAGGGCCGGAGGGGGTCTGGTTTGGGGACCAGTGGATTTTGTCTCTTCTTTTTGCGGATGACGTGGTCCTGCTGGCCCCCTCTAGCCAAGACCTACAGCATGCGCTGTGGCGGTTTGCAGCCGAGTGTGAAGCGGCTGGGATGAGGATCAGCTCCTCCAAGTCCGAGGCCATGGTACTCGACCGGAAAAGGGTGGCTTGTCCTCTTCAGGTTGGAGGGGAGTTCCTGCCTCAAGTAGAGGAGTTTAAGTATCTCGGGGTCTTGTTCACGAGTGAAGGAAGAATGGAGCGGGAGATCGACAGACGGATCGGTGCGGCTGCCACAGTAATGGGGGCACTGTGCCGGTCCGTTGTGGTGAAGAGAGAGCTGAGCCGAAAAGCAAAGCTCTCAATTTACCGGTCGGTCTATGTTCCTACCCTCACCTATGGCCATGAACTTTGGGTCATGACCGAAAGAACGAGATCCCGGATACAAGCGGCTGAAATGAGCTTCCTCCGTAGGGTGGCCGGGCACTCCCTTAGAGATAGGGCTCGGAGCTCGGCCATCCGGGAGGGGCTCGGAGTAGAGCCACTGCTCCTCCACATCGAGAGGAGCCAGTTGAGGTGGCTCGGGCATCTATACCGGATGCCTCCTGGACGCCTTCCTCGGGAGGTGTTCCAGGCACATCCCACCGGGAGGAGGCCCAGGGGACGGCCCAGAACACGCTGGAGGGACCATGTCTCTCGGCTGGCCTGGGAACGCCTTGGGCTCCCCCTGGAGGAGCTGGAGGAGGTGTCTGGAGAAAGGGACGTCTGGGCGTCTCTGCTGAGTCTGCTGCCCCCGCGACCCGGTCCCGGATAAGCGGAAGACGACGAGTACGAGTACGAGTACACAGTTGAATATACATCTGACACGAATAATGATTTACAGACACAGAGGCTATTAGTCAAGAATCAATGGCAATATCAACCATAAAAACCTTTTAATTGCTAACCAGCTTATTGCATGTTTTCACTGGTATTATGATTATTTATCTTGGTGATGAGCTCCAAGTCTTTGAGGTTGGAAGGCCACCTTGCCATCCCCCTTTAGCTCCCATCACAGATTTCTTATCAGATTCAGTTCAAGACTCCAAAATATTAATATTAGTTCCACTCTGAAAATAAGATAAAGGTCAAATTAAAATATTACTTAACACCCAAAATCTGCCAATGGGAAGGAATATTAATAAAGGTGAGTGGGACGGATATTTTGCTTTCATATCTTTCATTCCTCTATTTTGGAATAGTACATTTTTAAATAGTCAGTATAAACAAGACAAAATGTGGGAAAGAACAAAACAGAGGGATTGTTTAACTGTTTAATTGGTTTTCTTGAGGCTATTCTTGATGTTGTCTTGCTAACCTTGTGTAAAATAAATTCAAGGTCATGTTTACAAATAAAGTCACAAAATTGTGAATGCATTCAATTTTTCTCCACCTCTGGCACATGTGATTCTTTTTTATTTTTTTAAGATATTTTTTCAGCACTAATGGCCTTTATTTTTGACAGTAGGTAGACAGGAAAGGGGGTAGAGAGAGGGGGAGACATTCGGTAAATGTCACCGGGTCCGGGACTCGAAACCAGGACAGCTGCTTCGAGGACTGTAGACTCTGTACATGGTCGCGCACTTAACCCTTACACCATCAGCGCCACGCCCCACATGTGATTCTTATGGAACAATTTCAAAGCCCGACTTTTGAGTTACTTTTGACTTGGACACAGGCCTGAAAAGGAGCACCAAGTATATGCAGTGGGATGTTTCTAAAGTCAGTGGGTTAGGTCTTGATACTGTACATAGTGTAAATCTAGTGCACACTGTGTCCCGAAACTGTCCCTCTCTGCTACCAAGAATGTGTGTGTGTACAGTTCTCAGCATTGTGTACACACACTTGTGTGCATCCTTGCAGTATGTGCAAATAATAAATTTTGTTCCTGAGCTCTTCTGTCTGTGTGCATGTTTATTCCCTGCGCAGCTCGTGTCCACTGTCTGTGTCAAAGTCTATCCAATGAGCCTTTCAGTGGACAGGTGGCGATAGACTGGCCCCTAATGAGTCCATATGGGACTGTCTGGGAGAGAGGTGTGTGTATATGTGCTTTTCTGTGCATGTATGTGTGTATAGGTCAGACAAATGAGTGTGTACTGTTGGCATACCACTGGCTTTTGCACTTATGTGCATTTGTAAGATAGAAACCCCACTGCAAGATCCAGAGTGTACAATGGCTAAGACAAAAGTTGCCTCCGAGGCTAAAATTTCAAAAACCTGCTAAAGCCATATGTACTAGAACTTGTTTTTTACATTGCCGGATTGGCTGAACACTACGTTTGTACACAGGAGCCAGCATATTTTTATCTTACCTGTCCTGACGAACTGCTGCACGTGCGCAATCTTAATGGATGTTTACCTGTCTTTGTGCCCTAAGTGTCAAATAGATATTTGAGTTATGTATCAGCTGCCCCCAGGACCGCCATGTCAATGAGGAGCTACCATTGCATTCATTCTTCCAGCAACACATTTTATTGTTATGCACAAATATTTATTGATTCACCTTATAGGTTAGTGCATAATCTTCAGACCAGTACACATCGGCATAAATACTTGTTTGTGCAAACTACTTGGGTCTTTTATATTTTAATCCTGTGTTACTAAGGAGCAAGGCATATCAAAAATAATAAAAATAATAATTTAAAAAAGTTGATTAATACATATCATTAGTTTGGTCAAGAACCCTTCAATAGATTACGAGACAGTTTAGATCCACAGAAGCAAAATACAAAGGAATATATAATACTATATATAATATATAATACAAAGGACGACAGGAGATCTATGTTCTATATATGATAGTTTAGTGGTTGCTGAGATCCAATTGTGTTATTAAACCAGTCAAAATGTGGATTCAGTACAGATTGCACTAAGTCATATTTTGCTTGTTTTGAGGATTATGAACCGGAGGTCAATTTAAACTATGCAGTCATATTCAATAAGTTGTAATATGCAGAGGTACTGAAATAAATAAACTTTTCAATACTATTCCAATTTTGTGATTATGACTGAATGCACAGAAATAATAATTTTGTTCCAAACAAACATTGTTCTGCTTTGTAGAGAAAGTGCACAAATAAAACAATCAAAAGCAGGCTTTTTTCTTTAAATAGTTTGTTAAGACTTTCAAATTATCTCCAGTGTTTTAGTCACATGTTTAAACAAATATCAAAGCTGCACTTAAGCCCAAATTGTTTCATACTTGCAGATTTAGACATACAATTATTTTCATTCAAGTAAGAAGCTGATCTTATAGGAAATGAAACAGACATCTCTCAAATATAGTAAAAGAATGTACAATGAGTATCAATATAAAAAAAGATCTGTTTCCATTTCCATTTATGTACAAATTAACATTCAAATTCATCTATAACCTTTCTGATAATCAAGGAAAAGCATTACAGGATTACACCATTTTTAGAATTAGTGACCAGCTTTTTGCTTGTTTCCACTGGTGTTTTGACAAATTTTCTTTGGTGATGAGCTCCAAGTCTTTGAGGTTGGAAGGCCTCATTGCCATAACCCTAATTTTAGTTCCCTCTACAGATTTTCTATTCGAGTTGTCTCATATCTGTGTAGCCGAGTCCAGAACCAGTGTTTGTGTCTGTGTGCAGTCCTGTGCTGTCTCTCTGCTGCAAGCATGACTGGCATGTGCAGCCACCCAAAGCAGTGGCTCATTAAGGCTCATCAGGGGGCAGCTTAAAGGAGGGACTGAGGCAGAGTAGAGTCACTGGTTTGTTCTCCACATCACAATGGTAAACTTATTTTCTAATTGCTAAGATGTCATCCTCACTTCTAGTTCAGACCTGCTGCCTTTTTTCCTGAACACTTGAGTGCTTGATCCAGGATGGTGATCCCATCCTTTCCTTGTTCCTCATTGAGCTTCCATACCAATCTCCAACGTCCTCTTCCTCACCCTGAACTTGTTTTCCTTGCCGCATCTCAAGGCAGCTCCTAGAATGGAGCTTGCCTTCCTTGTAGGAAACACTCACCTGGTTGCTTGCCCTTTGCTGACATTTTCAACCGTTCGCTGCTGCCCTGCAACATTTAGATGCATCCCTGATAAAAACGCAGTTCCCACCAGAATAAACACTGCTCAGTGTGAGTTGTTTCAAAATGCTAAAATTAGCTAAGATGGAGGCCCTCATCTGACTAGCTGTCAGCCTTAAAAGACTGAGGATTTCTTCACTTTTCTACAAACTCACTGCGATATGACACCTGTTTGCTGACAATAACTTAGCCGAACGTCTCTTACAAAATCTGAACTAACCCCTTAAAGTAAAAATTAAAGTGTAAATGGTCCTGTTGACAAAAAACAGATCAGTTGAAGCAGTTTAACTGAACATCGGGGAATAAACAGATTTCCTGTGTCTCTGTTGATATTGTGTACACTCAATTAGGGTGTGTGTGTGTGTGTGTGTGTGTGTGTGTGTCTCTTTGATTTAGTTTCCATTAGAGTTATCTCTCTTTCTGTTGACACAACATGATGAGTGTGAGTCACTGAGTTGAGTCAATGGTTTAGAAACTGGTTCAACCTGTCTGTTACACAAAACCTGCTTCTTATCTCCCGGACAAGAAGAGTGCAGCAGAAACAATAACAAAAAAGGGCCCTCATGTCTTGAGCATGACAAATGTTTTGAGCGGCAAGTGTCAGCATACACAGTGAAATTAAAACGAGACCAGTCAGTGTTGTTAATATGCTATTGTTAAAAATATATTTGAATTACAGATGCACAGACCAGGCTTCTCTGGGCCAATGCTTGTGTTATTTTGAGGTTTGAACTGCATCATTGTGTTTTTTTCTATGTACTATAAGTCATAAAAAAGAAAAATGTGATGTAGGGTTTTTAGTAGAGATAGTAGCTTTAAATCCAACAGAAAATGAAGAAACTACAAGAATATCCAGTGTATACATTGAAGCATATGTCACCAGGCTTTATCTTTATGAAAGTGCATCAAAGTACAGTACAGTAGTTGGAGTTCTTAATATTGATGCATTACATTAAAAGGAAAAAAAAAAAAAAAGATTTCAACAGCTGAACATCCATTTAACAGAAATCCTGTGCACTTCAGATTCCAACATGAATAAGTTCAGCACAGAGCTTGTTAAATTATGCAAAAGTAATCACACTTGCATATGCCAGGCTGAGTACAAAACAGGGTAATAATGGATCAATGCAACTTCCCTCTTGATGCAGTGACAACTAGAGAGAGCTGGTGTTGGTTAAGGAATTATGAATTTGAATGACTTTATCAATTCTTAGCTTGAAGTCCCCAAGCAAAGGCAAAAATGAAATGACAGTAAAAAATTATAAAACAAAACATTTTTTAATGTCATTGTATATTTTGTTGTCAAGTTTATTTCTATCTAAAAATCTTCTATCTTCACTTCTATCTAAAAATCAAAGTGAGTGCATTGTAGCTACATTCCACCACAACATGATTATCCATAATCCCCCTCCCTTCACACAGCAGATGCAAGCCTGTCACAGATATAACTGGGAAAACAAGAAGACAGTAGGAGGCCTGTAAACAACTCATTCTTTCTTCACAGAGGTTTAAAAATCCTTATTTCTATTCAGTGAGTGGAATTTATATCTGCTGCCTGTTTACCACTGTAATATAACATTCTCTTCATAAACATCCAAGTCTGAAGAATGAATTAAGTGTAGGAAATTCGTATCACAAATGCAAATGAGGGAAGCAACCACAAACAGGAGGATTTAATGAAACATTTTACCCACCTACTGAGAGCTGACTTGGATCAAACACAGGGAGGAAATTAAGCTTAACACAAAAAACGTGACTTATGAAAGGGGAAGGCATTGTTACTCGATTAGGACAATGTGCAGTGGTCAGTCAAACATTTGATCTATTAGAATTACTGTCATTGGTAACCTCTGGATTCTGAATTTCATGAAAGAAACAAATTACGGAGCCAATTAAACATGCACCAATCAGAGTTTTGTGACAGATGTTGGATTTTGTGGAGATTTGACTTTACTTTAATGATTTTGTCAAATTACATTTTCTCTTTCAGAATTAAAATCAACAGTGCCCAAAATTTATTTTTTCCAGCTGTCTTGCCACTTGATTGATGATGTCGCTCTGTGTGAGAGAGAACAGTGGCTGTAAAACTGTTTAACTGTTATTTTGATAGAAAGATGTGAAAAATGTTTAAGACATGGCCATTTAAAGCTCTCTTTTGCATCTTATATTAGTGATTAGTGTGGTTTGATGCCTGTACACAACTGTAAACAGCAGTCTCCTTGTGTAATTACCTAGAGAATCTTACCTAAACTCTGCGATTTCCAGAGGGCTGCCAACATTTTCAAATCCAGCATGTCCCATGATAGGCTGAAAGCTCAAAAAAATAAAACAGACATGTTGTAGTGAAATGCACAGACTTCTTGTTATCTGTTAGTCTCACTGCCTATTTAAAAGTAGCAGCCTGAGTATACATGTCTCTATAGAACACACAGTTTCCTTTTCTAAAAATTTCTTACATGTTTGAATTAATTCAAAATCACGTTTGAATTAATTTAAAAACACCTTACTAAACGTTCAGTTGCGCATTTACTGTAACTTCCACACAGAAGAATGTTGTTGTTAGCATTAACTATTTTCTTAGGTATGGTGCCCTTACTGACCAGCAAAAACAAATTTCCGCATCTCTAATTCATTTCTGCACTGTAAAACACTTTGTCGTTGTGTTCACCACTGTTACCAGATAACTGTGCTAATTTTTTCTTTGCAGACATTGAATTCTATCCCAAAGTCACAAAGAGTTTAAAAAGAATCATTGCACAAACTGTCTTTCACAACAAATGAGATATTTGGTTCAGCAAACTTCCTAATACACTTTTTATACTTCAGAGATTGGACACTTTCTTTGTTTTCTTTTCGCTTAAACTACCACCTTAAAGGAGACAATTTCTCCTAAACAATATCCAGCATATACTGTATATAGAATGTTTAAAGTGAAGCCCTGAAAAAATCCCAAAACTATCACAAAGAATGGCTCTCTCACATCATTTTACAAATTGATGCTATTAATTTTAAGATGTTCAGAGCAGAGACTTATTGTCATCTTCTGTAAAGGCCTGTAGAGTTTTTCCAATTTTGTAGCACTTTTTGGGCCATATTTCTTATCTTGCATTGTGTTCCATGCACTCTAATGATAATAATGCACTATAGGATGCTGAAGTAACTCCAGTCCTTTGATTTAGTTTTATTTTTCAATTCCCCTTAGATTAGTTTAGATTTGAAAGCCGGGCTTCAACAGAAGACAGAAGAGTAGGAAGAAAAGCGGCACATATAGAGGGTAATTTTGACTCACAAAGACAGAGCACCTCAGCACAAATAGATGTGAGTGACTATAAGTGGCTTAAAGCGACAAATGTGCTGTGTAGTTGCCATTTACAAATAATGGACCTGTCATGATGTGGGAAGATGGCAGTATGGCAAATTGGGGGGAGGAGGCTGCTGGTTCATTTGATGCATGTTTATGTAAAGGTCAACTTTATTATGTTGAAATAGAAAGAATGCAGCTGCCTAAACTGGGTTGTCAACTAGAGAAAAGCAAGTGTCTGTCAGGGGCACAAGAAGGAGACAGGCGTAGTTTGCAATGATGAGAAAACAGTAATATGAGATAAAAATCTATAATACTATGTAGGCCAAGTGATGTAGCCACATCACTTGGCCTACTAGCTCCAAGGGCTAAAGTAAAGTATAACGATTGTACTGTGGATTCAGGCAGCCAAAGTCAAGTTGCAGTTATATCTGCAAGTTTCTTGGTGTTTGCCTCCACCTGCTTTGCACATCCTACAGTTTATGCAATAGCTCAAGCTCAGTCAGCCCCAAATCTTAAGTCTTTCCGTTACTGCCCTGTATTTAGCTCCATCCACTCCACCATGAACTCTGACCAGCCTCCCCGTCCCTGCTTAATAAAAGCATCCCTGCAACATTATACTGCAACTACAATGTGTAATAGCCAGGATGGTGTGTGCTGATTGGCAGGTGGTGTCATTTTTTAAAGCATTTGAATGCTGTCCAAAAAGCTTAGTTGTGGTCTAATCCCATTTCATCACCAGAACACCTTCCACAGGTTTCTGATGGAAGGTGTCCCTGACATTAAAAACTGTAAACAGAGCTTCTTATAGCTTTCTTTTCACCACTCTTCTATAAAGACCAGATTTGCGGGGACACGACTAGTAATTGTTTTATCCATCTATGTTGGAGATCTCTGCAGCTCCTTTAAAGTTACTCTGGTCCTCTTGGCCACGGCTCTGGTTAATGGTGTCTTTGCCCAGTAGCTTAACAGTTGTGTCATACTCTTTTCATTTTCAGATGATACAGCTAACAGTGCTCAATGAGATGTTTAACACTTTGGAAATTGTTTCATAACCTAAACCTGATGTAAACTTCCCAGTTTCCTTTTTCTTCTTGATGCTGCTTGTTTACTAATGTTTTCTAACACAACTGTGAGGCTTTCAGAGAACATTACTCTTGAATGGCAATAGATTTAGTTTAGTGCTATCAGAGAACAAGGGAATGAATACATATGCACTCAATATTTTTTGCAGTTTTATTCCTAAAAATAACTGGAAACCACATATCACTTTTCCTCCACTTCACAATTATGAACTACTTTGCATGGGAGAAATGTCTTGCCCAAAGTTGTATTCTTCATTGATTCTTTGAAGAAACTTGTATGGTTTGAGTTACTGCAACATTTAATTTCCCTTTCAGATGAATAAAGTAGTTTTGAACTGAATTTGTATTGACCTATCACATAAAATCCCATTCCTTAACTGTCACAACAACTGTGTCTATAAAAACAGAAATATGTAGGGAGGAGTTGTTTCTTCATGAAAATTTGAACCACTAAAAGATCGAAAACTACACTAACAATGTGTTAGTAATCTTAAAATGAAACGACTTTACCAGTGACTCTGAAAGGGGGTACGGTTGTTTCCTTTTCTAGTGAGTATGAAAAGAAACAAAATTAGGACTTTGATCAAGCTTATTCAGGAAAGTGAAAGCAAAGTAATTTTGTGTAATGAATAATTTATTTCCTTCCCCTTCCCAACCTTCATTTTTCAGACAGATGCCAGTGTGTCCTCCTCATTACCCATGTCATTCATTCTCTTTCAACAGCATTTCCCATTTGTGTCCTTAACATTGATCCCTAAAGTGGGGCAAGGGACGGAGGAGGAAGGGGGTATAAAATCTTGAAAAAGAGCATTAAAAACTAGTAAAATATGTGCAATAAGAAAGCGAAGTGGGATATAATTGCTTTTTTCCACTCTAAAACATAGATAGACAAGCAGACTTATAGACAAGACAGTTGGGAACTTATCTAAGCCATGTCTAAGTCAAAATGCCAGTCTGAAACCTTGTGGTATGACAGTACAAAAACCACTACTGCCAGATGGACAAATACTCAGCCTGCCAGGCAAGCAGTCACACTTCAGTTTACCACCTTACCAACTGTACGCTCAGCTACAAAAAAAGCTGCAAGAAGCAGCTCGTGAGCTGCCAGCATTTCAGACTGACAGCTTTCCATCCATAAGGCACACCGACAGATATAAGGACAGCTCAGAAAAAGAGAAGCCTTTCCCCCACAAAGGTTTCCACTAATCTGATGGCAAATTAACCTGTTGGTGTCATGTGTGAAGTCCCCTGCTAGTGCTTTTTTTGCAGAACGTTGAGAGAGATCTCAAAAGGTGCATTGCAAAACTTTTAAACCTTTCTCATAATTCCAATCAGACTTTACTTTAATCTATCAAAGTGGACTTGATAAGCGGTAATGGATGGTAGCTGAAGAGATGAAGAATTAGGAAGCTGGACCAAAGGAGAACAAAAAAAATCCTTTCAGGCCTAAATAGCTATCAACAGCAGCTGATCATTACCTAGAAGACATATCAAAAAAGTAAATAAAGCAGAGATCTAGGCATCAGATATACATTGTTTCTCAGCTCCAGAGGTCTCAGTACTTTATTGACACTAAAATACTATTTTATGAGTTTGACAATTGGCTTCTTTCATTGATTCAACTAAAGAAATGAAAATAAACTACAAGGTGCTAATAACAAAATTAGCAATGATCTAATCTAACACTGGTTCTTTTTCTGCTATGTGTACACACAGAACTGATTTATTGCTTACATTTCAGAGTCATTTATATATCTAGAAAAGTCTTAGAGCAATATTGAATGACTTGATATGCAAACAAAACAACATTCATCTGAATATGGTCTCAGATGGGAAAGAAAGAAAATAACAGCTGTTGTATAAAGAAAAACATTGTAAGATGTTTAAAAAGTCCTAAAATATTACTCAAGATCACTTAAAAAATTACAAAAGGCAATTTAATAGCAACAAACATAGGAATTATTATTTAAGAGTTTAAGATACTACTCTTGTAACATGGGTGAATTAATTTTATAATAAACAGAATGATGTGGGTCCTTTAAGGTACTTAAGTCATGGACTTCCAGCTGATCAGTTTTTGCGTATCCACCATATTTATTTCTGGCTGTGATTTTGTAGTGTAAGCTCAAGTATGCACATGCTGAAAGAGGATAACTTTGGTTCGGTTGTTGGGTGGATTAACGCACACAATTCATTCATACACTTTCCCCCGGGATCAGGACCTGCCTGGTTAATTTTATTTTTTAATGGAAATCTACCCACATTAGTGGGGAAATTCATAGTTCCCCACTTCTAGGACGAGTGCTTTGAGCAACCTTTGCCAGTATCAAGAAGGATTTGCAGAAAGATTTAATCTGACTGAGGGATCAGTTCCTTCTGTCTATGGAAATCATGAACACAGCAAAGTGGTAAGCTACAAATAACGCTAAAATGACAACAATCTTTATTTTAGACATGAATTTATTGTGTGTTGATATGACATCCTGGCTATTGTTTTGATAGCAGTAGTATCATTCCTCATGTTACTGATGTGTGCTGCTTTTAGCTCCTTGAGGACATAACCGTACTATGTGGTGTGAAGCGTTCTTTGATGCACCTCAGAAAAGGAGTAAAAGAGGGGCCTGTGGAGCTACAATAACATGAAAGACCAAAGCATTGCAGTTCAACTTTACATAGACCACAACTGAATGATTTAAGTGTGAAAGGAAGGATTTAAAAGCATGATATGTCCCCTTTAAAGAGGGTTGCTTTGATCAGCTTTTTAGAAGAGCCAAAATTTTGTTAAACAAATAAAGACTTTTGCGGTACAAACATTCCTAGAGATGTATAACAGTATATTTTTTTTCAGTTTTAAAACCAGCTGTTTTATAACAAAAACCAACTAACTGTTGAAAGAGTAACAGAGTTTGCAGTGTTGGTGTGCTGTGGCACCATGACGAAGTAGAAAACAATGTCAAAAGGTAACTAATTTGTTTTACATTCATCTGATAGTGTTTTATAGTTACTGCATGGGGATATTATATTCAGGCATATCCCAATCAGAGTTTTTTTCTCACCAATGATGATCAGAGTCATTTAAGAAAGGACATCTTAAAATATCTAGTTTTACTATGATATTAATGAAATGTAATGCTGCAGTTAGGTCTCAATCAGATGGTTGTTGGTTGGAGGAATAGCTGAGATTTAGCTACGACTAAGATACCGTACAGTCATTAAAAATAGCATACAGTACAATATCCCACAAAAGTGAGAGTGCTCTTCACATTTTTCTAAATGTTTTATTATATCTCTTCATAGGCCAACACTGAAGATATGACACTTTGATACAATGTAGTGAACGTACAGTTTGTATAACAGTGTTGCTGTGCCCTCAAAATAACTTAGCACACAGTCATTAATATCTAAACGGCTGGCAACAAATGTCAGTACACCCCTAGTAAAAATGTCAAAATTGTGCCCAAAGTGTCAAAATTTTTTGTGGGAACCATTATTTTCCAGAATTGCCTTAACTCTCCTGGACATGGAGTCAGAGACCTTGAGGTGCACCTTCTATCTGAGGATGCCCCAAAGATACTCAATAGGGTTTAGGTCTGGAGACATTATTGGCCTGTCCAGCACCTTTACCCTCAGTTTCTTTAGTAAGGCAGTGGTCTTCTCTGAAGTGTGTTTGGGGTCATTATCATGTCGGAATACTGCCCTGTGGCACAGGTTCCAAAGGGAAGAGATAATGCTGTGCTTCAGTATGTCACAGTACACGTTGGCATTCACGGTTTTCTCAATAAACTGTAGCTTCCCACAGCTGGCAGCACTCATGCAGCCTGAAACCATGACACTCCCACCACCATGCTTGACTGTAGGCAAAACACACTTGTCTGTCCTCTCCTGGTTACCGGCAAACAAGCTTGATACCATCTCAACCAAATAAGTTTATCTTGATTTTATCGGACCACAGGACATGGTTCCAGTAATTCAACTGCTTGTATTCAGCCAACTATTTGTAGGCTTTCTTGTGCATCATCCGTAGACGAGACTTCCTTTTGGGACGACAGCCATGCCGACCAATTGCATAGGTGCAGCATATGGTCTGAGCACTGAGAGGCTAATCCTCCATCGATCACTCATCTATTTTCAAAAGATAACCTCTGGATGTGATGCTGAGTGTGTGCACTCAATTTCTTTGGCCTTCCATGGCAAGGCCTGTCCTCAGAGGAACCCGTCCTATTAAACCGCTGTATGGCCTTGGCCACCATGCTTCGGTATTTTAAAGGGACATCAAATGTACACTCTTATACAAGCTATACACTGAGTACTTTACATTTATCAAAGCGCCATATCTTCAGTGTTGTCCCATAAAAAGATTTAGAAATATGTGAGGAGTGCACTCACCTTGGTGAGATACTGTATCTCATGTGTGAAAAGGGCTATAAATATTGGGGCTGATGGTTAGACACAAAGCTAAAGAAAATAGCCCACCACAAAAATAATGTCAGAGCAAGCACATAACAGGATGAGGAGAGATCAGAGTTAAATAATGTTATACATGGGGGGCAGGGGTTTAGGAGGGACACATCAGGAGAAACATTAGCATGGAAAAAGTAAGTACAATAAGAACAGAAAAGTAATGATCTCAGGAGAAATGATGTGAAAGAGGCAAAATTTGCAACCAGACAACCCAATGTTTTTAAAATACATTGCTCTGTATGTTGTGTTGAGGTCATAGAGCAAAAGGTGTTGAGGTGGGTATTACATCAAGCTTTATCTACTTCACATTTCAGTCAATGGTTTAGTAAAAGAAGCAAAAAAGCAACAAATATTGGGCAGTAATAGAAAAATGGTATCAGGGTGAGTCATACAAAAAATTGGGAAATTAACCACATTTTAAGGTAAGTTTTCTTTCAATTCTACTGTTGCATTCTATTGTAACTCCATTTCTTTGCTATTTTATTCCTTCACACTATTTCTGCTCTTTCTATGTCTCTGTCTCTCTGGCTCTCTCTCTCTGGCTCTCTCTCGCCCAGTCTCTAGCTCTCCTTCCTTCTCCCTCTTGCTCTTTCATTGACTCCAGACAGTGGTTTATGTAGGTCACCCTGTCTGGAAGCTCCTCTCCTGTGTCTCTCCCTCTTTCACCATTCAATCACTCAGTCTACAACTCGCTAGGGATGCAAATTCTCCAGGCTGGGTGCATATTGCTGGATAGCTTGCCTCACTGGACATTGCTGTTCTGGATATAATTTATATCGCATCTGAAGAGACCGGGAGCTGCACGATAACAGGGCCCAGACACATCTTTATCCTGAGAGGGAGCACAAGAGATTTCGGTTGTTTTTATCAGTCACAACATTCAGGTAGAGACTGAACATGTCCAAAGATGAAGGGTCATCAACTGATGGAGGGTTTTCAACAGAGAAAACACTGGCATCGCTCCTTATCGCCCCCTTCCAAAAAAGATCACTAGAACGCTTCATGTCCGTTTGCTTCCAAAATCCACCGTACAGGTCCAAATTTCATTTTCGGTCCTCCCACCTTCGGTGTGTGTCTAGTTATTTTTTGGCATGTTAGTTGAGTGAGGCATATTCCTTTCATGATGTTGATACTCCAGAGATCTTTGAAACAACTTTCATCACAATGAAAAAAAAAAATTTAAAAACTCAGAGATGTTGTCAGCAAAAGGCTGTGCTGGCCAGCTTCTCTGTCCTTGTCTATTTCCTTCCAGAAACATGGGAGCTGAACAAAAATGAGTGTGTGTGAGTCCGTTTTCCCTGCCTGCCGCAGTGCAGAGCGACTGGCTTGAAGGAGAGAGGGAGTCGAAACGCAGACTGTTGCTAACTCTGTGGTGGCAGACTGGCAGAAAGTGTTTGAGCTTGTTGGCTGACTGGCTGTAGCTTCGCAGTAAAGAGATTAAACATCCGAGGTCGTCAGTCAGCCGTCGAGTACCTGAAGTCCACTGTCATAACAAATAGTTGTGTATATTCTTGTGGTTATGTAGGTGGCTGTAAAAGATTGCATGAGTGCATTAGTTAATGCCTCAGAAACTACCATAATTGTTCCATAAACATTTCTCACAAGAGATGCCCCCACTGTTTTGCTAGAGATTGCAGTTGGCTAATTTTACCTTAGTTGTACTGTTGATCAGGAAAGCAAATGATAAAAAAATCTGTTTTTTATAAAATGGATCAGTATTAATGGCTCACACCATTTTGGTCTATAAATCCATCAACCAAACCATGACTATGTACATGGGTTGACTTTAGTAAAATCAGATAACTATTATACCATCCTCACACATATTAGCCTTTCATAGGCTGGCCGCCGCAAACCTTTATGAATATGTCGTTAAATTCCACCACTTTAGCGCTGTAACTCTTACATGGAAACCACACATGTTCATCACTGCTACAGACATATTGCAGCAAATAACCATTATTAACATTACTTAATCTCATACTATGCTGTGCAGATGCTCCACTCACCTCATAATACTGAATGCTTGAAACTGAAGGTATCACTTACTGTCAGATTAGTTTGACTAAACAGGCTAACTACAGTCAGATTTATTTATATTAACTATGTAAAACCTTTTTTGGTCAGCTGGGCCTTTAACATGAAATAAAACATCAATAATTGAGACAGTAATGCTACAAATCAGTAACAATACCCAATTAAAACCAGGCAGAATTATGTGATTTTTTCAGGTAATAGATTTGATTTCAAAAGTTGGATTAAAAACTACTTACTTGTATCAAAGAACACATTTTTTCTCTTTGATGTGCTAAAGTCCTTAGAAAAATGTGGGGTATTTGTCAAAATCAGAAGGAGTAGGTCAGACATCAAAAGAAAACTGGAATCAGTATTGGGCAGGAAAAGCCTGATTGGTCTCTCTCCATTTTAATACTTATTTTGAATGGCTATTCCAATGTGAGACCTCAGTCATTTTAGCTAACAAAAGATGTTTTCTTCTTGATGTTAAGCAAGTCATTTCTGGCAGAAACTACAAGTCCTTCTCAAAATATTAGCATATTATGATAAAGTTCATTATTTTCCATAATGTAATGATGAAAATTTAACATTCATATATTTTAGATTCATTGCACACTAACTGAAATATTTCAGGTCTTTATTTTCTTAATACGGATGATTGTGGCATACAGCTCATGAAAACCCAAAATTCCTATCTCACAAAATTAGCATATTTCATCCGACCAATAAAAGAAAAGTGTTTTTAATACAAAAAACGTCAACCTTCAAATAATCATGTACAGTTATGCACTCAATACTTGGTCGGGAATCCTTTTGCAGAAATGACTGCTTCAATGCGGCGTGGCATGGAGGCAATCAGCCTGTGGCACTGCTGAGGTCTTATGGAGGCCCAGGATGGTTCGATAGCGGCCTTTAGCTCATCCAGAGTGTTGGGTCTTGAGTCTCTCAACGTTCTCTTCACAATATCCCACAGATTCTCTATGGGGTTCAGGTCAGGAGAGTTGGCAGGCCAATTGAGCACAGTGATACCATGGTCAGTAAACCATTTACCAGTGGTTTTGGCACTGTGAGCAGGTGCCAGGTCGTGCTGAAAAATGAAATCTTCATCTCCATAAAGCTTTTCAGCAGATGGAAGCATGAAGTGCTCCAAAATCTCCTGATAGCTTGCTGCATTGACCCTGCCCTTGATAAAACACAGTGGACCAACACCAGCAGCTGACACGGCACCCCAGACCATCACTGACTGTGGGTAATTGACATTGGACTTCTGGCATTTTGGCATTTCCTTCTCCCCAGTCTTCCTCCAGACTATGGCACCTTGATTTCCGAATGACATGCAGAATTTGCTTTCATCCGAAAAAAGTACTTTGGACCACTGAGCAACAGTCCAGTGCTGCTTCTCTGTAGCCCAGGTCAGGCGCTTCTGCCGCTGTTTCTGGTTCAAAAGTGGCTTGACCTGGGGAATGCGGCACCTGTAGCCCATTTCCTGCACACGCCTGTGCACGGTGGCTCTGGATGTTTCTACTCCAGACTCAGTGCACTGCTTCCGCAGGTCCCCCAAGGTCTGGAATCGGCCCTTCTCCACAATCTTCCTCAGGGCCCGGTCACCTCTTCCCGTTGTGCAGCGTTTTCTGCCACACTTTTTCCTTCCCACAGACTTCCCACTGAGGTGCCTTGATACAGCACTCTGGGAACAGCCTATTCGTTCAGAAATTTCTTTCTGTGTCTTACCCTCTTGCTTGAGGGTGTCAATAGTGGCCTTCTGGACAGCAGTCAGGTCGGCAGTCTTACCCATGATTGGGGTTTTGAGTGATGAACCAGGCTGGGAGTTTTAAAGGCCTCAGGAATCTTTTGCAGGTGTTTAGAGTTAACTCGTTGATTCAGATGATCAGGTTCATAGCTCGTGTAGAGACCCTTTTAATGATATGCTAATTTTGTGAGATAGGAATTTTGGGTTTTCATGAGCTGTATGCCAAAATCATCCGTATTAAGACAATAAAAGACCTGAAATATTTCAGTTAGTGTGCAATGAATCTAAAATATATGAATATGAAATTTTCATTATTACATTATGGAAAATAATGAACTTTATCACAATATGCTAATATTTTGAGAAGGACCTGTATTAGAAAATGTTAATCCATCACTGCTTGTTGATCTTCATGTTTACACAAGTGTACATAGAAATGTAACTAGGGTGGATATAATCATACAACAGCTATAAAACATATAATTGAGGTCAGCTTTTATTGGCTGTTCCAAGGACTAAGCTTGAACACAGGGGTGACCGGGACTTTTCGATGGTGGTAACCAAGCCTACGAATCACTTTCTTTTGGATCTTTGTACCAACACCAAACCGGACCTTTTTAAAAGCAAATTAAGGACACATTTGTTCAGAAAGGCTTTTAATGTTCCTTAGCACATTTCTTTTTAAGTAAATTGTTTTGTTTTCTGTGATCTTTTAGTGTTTTTATGATTTTCTGTTATGCACTTTGGTCTCCTTATTTGGATGTTTTAAAGCTCTTTATAAATCAATTAATGAATAAATAACTTAAATGAATATTTACAATGCACAAAGAAGTGTTCTGATGTATTTGGTTTGCAGCCTTTTATTGTTACTGCTAAAAAGCGTATGCCAAAGAATTTTGTTTGATATCAATGTCAATTTGTTCCAATAAGCACAGACAAAAGCTGAAAATAATATTATTTTTCTTTCTTAAAAATATCTTTTGCCACAACAACAAAACATTAAAAACACTAGTATCTAGTTTGATGAACGGATGTTGGTCATTTGGCTCCCCTGCAATTTTGTAACCCAGTTTGGGGAGTTTTCTTACCTGTTTTGACAATCAATGATTTAAAGCCATTTTCTATAATTGACTCATAGATTACAATAAGGAAATTAAATTTTATGACTACAATACCATCTATCAACCAGAAGGAGAACTTTCAGGATTATTCTGGTTTAATCAGGTATCATATTCTATCATATTTCATATAGGTTGATTTGCTCAAACAGCTGTCAGAACAGCAATTAATGGAAAGAAGATGCAACATAACTTTTTAAGGAAATAATATACAGACAGTCAGTCTGACTGACTGGCGACCTGTCCAGGGTGTATCCCGCCTCTCGCCCATAGACTGCTGGAGATAGGCACCAGCTCCCCCGCGACCCACTATGGAATAAGCGGTAGAAAATGACTGACTGATAATATACAGTTGAAATTAAGTGATCTGAGCACTTTCAGGGCAATTTGTTTTCACTCATGGAATCACATCATCAAAAATAAAAACAAATACTCAGTGGTGAAGTACATATGTCCAAAATAGTTTATTCACAATATAATAAGGTTGGTATTATTGTTTTCCCTCAGTTACAACCATCAAAAATAACATTATATGCCGACCCCAGCTGCTTGATACCCGTTAACTTGACATATACGGCCACAATAATGTTGTATTTGTTAACATTTAGGAAACAGATTATGTGCTTTCTGAAGAACTATCCCATTTTACAGTGAAATGTTTCAGCAGTTTTTTTTTTACTTTATTTTATGAACCATTGTTTAGCAGTAAGTGTGTTCATGGGTATATTGGATGATCCTAAGTCATGTGATTCAATTTTTTTAACCCAGCTAATAGAATGCTAACAGCTAATAGAAGATCACACATAAAAGGCAACATAAAAGCATAATACCATCAGAAAGCAAACAGGAAAATCAGATGCAATTTATTTGAAACAAGCCTACAGTATTTTTCAGGTTTTACATGTGGTATGAAATAACATTTTAAATTAATTGAGGTAAAAGTCCTGATAACTTTTAGCTCTCTTTAGGGAACACTGCCAACATTCCCTGCTTTCTGTGAAATAACAGAATTGTTGTGATCGTCAGTCTGGAGAGTCCCGCATGGAAACAGAAACAGAGAGAGAAAAAAATATGGATGAAGTCAGTCCTGGCACAGAGACAAAGCCTGATGTTGTTTCTAACAGCTGCTGCTTCTTCCTTTCCTGCTACTTTGTTCATCAGTCCTCTTAAAGAAGGGTAGAGACATCTTCCTCCAGTTCACACATCAGCCTAATATGAGATAATAGGCCCCAGTTGATTGCCATTTCTTTTATGAATTGCTGCGTTTTTAAATAAAACTGAGCACCCTCCCAGGCTATTTCTGTATGCATGCATATTGCTCTCTAATCGTTTCCATTCCCTGTCCTTAAATTATGTCTGCACTTTATGGAACTCAACTTATTTACATTTCTCTCTTGATGTCTTTGTTTTGCACAATGTCAATAAATGTTCTGTAAACAGGATTCTGTAGTGCATGTTGTTTAATTCTTTACATTTCTATTACACAAGTTGAGAGACACCACCTCCAGAAGCCAAATTCCTTGCTTGTTTTACACACTTGGCAACTAAATCGCATTCTGATTTAATAATTTAAAGTACATCCTTCTAAATTTCTGCAGAGTTGGACATTTTTGTGGTGGTGAGTTTTTTTGTTGTTGCAAACATGCTAAATGACCATAGATTGGCAGCAACACAGGTCTGTTTTAGTAATTTGTTTCTGTTTAAATTCTTCAGTATCAAATTTAAAGAATCCTCAGGGGGCCCAAAAAGGATCTACTGTAGAACCACATACAGACTGTTCTTGGCAAAGGTTTGAATTATCACTGGTGTATTTTGTAGTCAAATTTCATACTGCCAACAAAAATCATGATAATTTTCCCCCTTGCTTACATTAACCAGTTTGATGAGTCCCAGGGATTTCTAAACCCTTGTGTTAAAAAATGATACAAAATGTAATCTTCACTATCGGTATTTATCCGCCAGTTAAACACCGTCATTTGGATCTAAACACATTTTTACAGCCATGTAACCAAGCAAACCAAACCTAATCCTAAACAGAGAGACACCAAAAGTAAACAGTGTTACTAAATGAAAACAAGAACAATGTTCTGCCACCACCATACTACCTCCAAAAATATCAAGCATATTCAGGGCCTTTACTGCCTGTTTTAATATGTATTGCCACCATTTGAGTGGTCTTGGGACATGTTATATAACATTATTTATTTCTGCCATATTTGGTATCCAACAGTTGGAATTTACACATATTTAGCAAAAACAAGCTTCCTTAATGCATGCTAAGCAAATAAAAAAAATTCTACCTTGTACTTGGTGTGTGACTGGGATGGGAATCTTCTCCTGCTGCATTAACTTTACTCTTTGTTTTTAAGGTTGTAAAATTTAACACAGACGAACAGGAAGCCGTAGTTGTCATGGTTGAGGGTGTGAGTGTGCTTGACGTGTTTGCTTGAGTTGCAGATATTGGGGCATGGTCTGGGCAAATTGTAGCAGTCACACCTAGATGTAATCGTCTAATCCACCTCTGAGTATTTAAAAAGCTGTCTGATGGCCACTTGTTGCCTGATGGTCAACTGTATTAGTTAGATCTTCAAGCCAAATACTAACCTCCTTAAAATCCTTCTTTGCTTTCTAATGCTTTTTGGTCTCCACATTTTCCAGAGCCACAGATAAGATGCTCAGTATGGTCGTTTCCCACAGCTCCTTTGTCTCTGAGTCCTGTCACTCTGCAGCAATAACCTACCTGGGAAGCACACCTCACCTTCAAGCCAAACTGGAACCTCTCCCTCTGAGCCACCTCCTTCCTGCAGACAAAGTAAGCTTGAGATTATCATCTTATCCAAACATCACCTTTTGTCCAAGCTCTTCGGAGCTAACTTACTACTCCTCCTTTAGAGAACCAGTTACCAATTGTCTCCCCAATAAACTATTTAAAACTGTTTTCCTTATCCTGAGTGGTTTTCCTGCATGTGGGTCAAAAAAAATACCTTCGTCCATGACAGCTACAGCCTCTCACACTATGAATGCCACAAACGATGAGGAAGACTTGGACTCAAAGTTGAAAAACCAAATTTGAGCAACAAATAATGTGCTCAACCTATAATACAATTTTGCAAGCAGTGTGCAAGAAAAAAAAGCTTTGGTTGTTAAAAACTTGTTCTGACTGGAGGTACACCTGGCACCGTCAGACTGTAGATAAACAACAGGAACTGAGTTTTGTAAGGGATGCCAACTATTTAAAAAGCACCTTGATCGGGAACCTGATTTCTGGGATTGAATGAGGCCATTTCTATTGTGTATACAGTCTTGTTCACAGACAAGCAGTGAAACAACGCTTTTCACTTTGCTTCTTGCAAAGTAGTGGAAAAACAGTAAAGATAGAAGCAAAACCAGTGAATTCTTTGAAACATAAGGAGATACTGTGTAGTAATGTTAAACGGTCCCAACATTCTAAAGGCTAAAATGCTGACAGGTGTTGTTAATAGTCTGAATACCTGCTGAGTGAAAGTGAAAATGAGAAGATGGGCTGTGTGTCATTGCGCTTGTCAGAAAGATCAGAAATGAGTAAGAGAGCATTGCCTGACTACCAGGAAAAACAGTTGCTTCTCGTTCCATCTCACAAATGCTTTGACAGATTTTCAACCCACGCATGAAAAGAACTAAAAGCTTATTTTCTTGTTCAGCACCTTTTAGCTAGTAGGAAAAAAGCAGGCAGTTTCCTCTTAGGCATGTTTTGACATCCTCCAAGACTAGTTGCTGTTGCTATTTGTTTCTTTAGTAAAATGTTCTGTGTATAAAGAAGAGTGTGGGCTTTTATTTCAGTTCAAGTGCTTTTTAAAGAAGGCGAAAATCATGAAGGATCCAATGAGTTGGAATAACTGAGGCCGATTTTTCTGCACAGTCAAGAATTTGACGTTTTTGTACTCAGAACTTGTTTCTTTCAGGCTTTATTTGTGAACTACAATGGTTTGCCTAACTTGTTTCTTCTGTACCTGTTGTTAGTCATTGCTAGTCATGCTTAGTCATGTACTGATGAAATAAATCTGTCAAATCAGTCAAATGGAGCACAGGTTATCCATGAGGGCCAAAGGAGTCTGGTACTTTTTGCCTCCCAAAATTTGCAAAATCGAAAAGAAAAAACAACATGCCAATTAAATAAGGCAGATGAGTGATGATCTTTAAAAGTCAGCAGTTTGTCACACGATAATAGCTAGTGGCTAAAGAGCTACTGGCATAAACTAATTTCTACAGTCAGAGCAATAATTAAAAACAGAAATAAAAATCAACTGGAACTGTGATAAACAAGGCTGAATAAGGGCCTGAGCTTGTCTTGCCCCCATGCAGAAGGAGGATGATAATAGAGGTAATAAAACCTCCAAAGCTCACTGGTAGAGAACTGTAACAAAGAGTTGTGAATGTGTTTAGTCTGTTTTTTATTAAAGCTTAATGTTACTTAATGCTGATTATGCTTTCTCTTTTTGAGAGAATAATTGACTACCGTACTCTTGTAGATGTTCCTCAAAAGCACCTCAAACCTTTAAGCAATTACCTTTTTTTGGGACTGTATATTAGGGGGTGTATCACCTTTATTAATACACCTCAACCTGTTTGGTAACATTTCATTTAATGCGACTTTGGACATCAAATCTTTAGGCAGAATGTTCCAATTGGATTTGATTCAGTGAATTTTGAGGAAATGTATTTCTTAACATTAGTTACATTGGTTGTTTTAAAATGTTTTATAAGCTTGCATGAAAACAAACATTTTTATTAAATAAATATAGTCACTTTGGTGAATAATAGAACAACCAAAGAACTGGTTTAATTTAAATAAAACTCACTCCACATTGAAGCAACATGGTACTTTATGTTGAAAAATTGTGAAATGGGTTAAAAAAACTTTATCACATCGGTGTGATATTGCAGCAGAAAAAAAAAACCAGATGTCATTCACTTGATGACAGCTGAAGAAATGTAAACATAAGTGATGAACTCTTTGATACTCCTTTCTGACTTAGTCTATGTGAGTCTCATTGCCCATTTTTCCCTACATTTTTCCCTTTTCTTCATCTCATTCTGACACAGACACCAATGTACTCATACACATTGTCAAGCACATCCTCCCTCTGCCAGGTGTGAAGAGGGAAATGGCAGTCAGTAATTGGTGAGAAAGCACTTTGTCACTTTGTCACGGAGGACGGATTACATCCTATATGCTTCTAATATGATGGAACCCAGAACATAGATATCAAATCTACTATAGCTACCGAAAGCCAAATGGAACTTTCTGAAGTGAAAAAGAAAACACAGGGTCACATTTTTACGAGTGTGTTTAATGACAGAAAATGTAATGTATAGCCTTATCATAAAAAATACATGTTTTTAAATTACCAATTACAATAAACAATTGCATACACTGTATCAAGATCCAGTAGTGGGTCTGTTTAATTAGTTAGTATGATGCTAAATTTTAATTAGGTTTTTAATAAAGTTACACATTAAAAGCAAGTGACAAAGTTAATGAGAGCAACATCATTTAATAGAGTAAAATCTTGAGGGAAGAGGTGAGTCAACCTCATCACTATGAATGATGAGATAATATTACAGAGTTGATTTACTAACATACTTGCAACTTTGTAATTAAAGCACAGTTTAATTAAATTAAAGTCAATGGATTTTAATTCTACGACTGATGAGTTGACAGGTAATGTATCTCAAGCTCATCAGCCCTTTAAATTGCAGTTTCAAACTTATTAAGAGTTTAGTGTTTAGAGATTTTTATTTCTTCTTGCTATGGACACTAATGTGGTCCAAAATATCTTGTACTGAAAACTTGTGTTTTTCACACTCATGCAACTCTGTGAAAAACAGTGCCTGGGAAAATATGATTTATGCATATGTATAGGAAATAATTTATGTGGAAGATTTGTATTGGTAATTCAATTTTCAGAAATTATTAAAAAAACTCATTTAAAGGGGGCCCATTTGCAGTGACCCTAAAGTTACAATTTCAGGGTCACAGTCTTTACACCTAAAACTAATTAGATGGTGACTAATCAAATTGGCCAGTCACAGACACTACTTTCACTTTTATTTTCTAGAGGTGTCCTATAATGTGTTTAGTAGAATTGAGGAAGTGAGTGCTTGAAGTTATTACAGTTGACAATTTTGACTGGTTTGTTAAAGTATTTTGTGATAGAGAAAGGTACAATTAATGGTGGCCATGCAATTTTTATTAAGTAATATTCATAATCAAGATGATTAATGATAAAATTAGCTGATTTTTAGAATTCCATGCAAACAAGACATCATGCATGTAAAACTGACTAATGTGCATTTTTAAAAGGATTATTTATTATTAGGGGAGGGATGTACTTATCACCAGTGGCCATTGGGCAGAAGGCAGGGTACAGTGCGGACAGGTCGTTAGCCCATCACAGGGCAATTGTGATTATAGTTTTTTTCTGTAACTTTCCCATGTCCTCCTCCTTCGTGTTCTCCAAAACATCTTTTATTTTTTTCCCATCTCTAACACATCTAACATGAGCTGTCCTTCTGATTTACTCATTCCTGATCTTATCCATCCTTGTCACTTCCAAAGAGAATCTCAACATCTTCATCTCTGCTACCTCCAGCTTTGCCTCCTGTCTCTTCCTCAGTGCCACTGTCTCTAAACCATACAACATCGCTGGTCTCACCATCATCTTGTACACCTTTTCATTCATTCTTGCTGATACTCTTTTATCGCACAACACACTTGACACTTTTCTTCACTAGTTTCAACATACTAGGACATATTTCTTCACCACTTTTCCACACTCACCGTTGCGCTGGAATTAAAATCCTCCACCTTCTTTATCGCTGTTCCCTGTAACCTTACAGCTCCTCCCGGGTCCATCTCATTCACACCCATGTATTCTGTCTTGCTCCAGCTAGCCTTTATTCCTCTCCTTTCCAGGGCAAACCTTTCTAGATTTTCCTTTACCTATTCCCTGCTCTCACCACAGATCAGAATGTCATCTGCAAACATCATAGACCATGGAAATACCTTTCTAACCTCATCTGTCAACCTGTCTATCACCACAGCAAACTAGAAGGGTCTTAGAGCCAATCCTTGATGAAGTCCCACTTCCACCTTGAACTCCTCTGTCATACATGCAGCACACCTCTCCACTGTCTTATCGCTACATGTCCTCCACCACACTAACATACTTCTCTGCTATTCCAGACTTCCTCATACAATACCACAGCTCCTCTCTTGGCATCCTGTCATATGCTTTCTCCAAATCTACAAAAACACAATGCCGCTCCTGCTGACCTTCTCTGTACTTCTCTGTCAATATCCTCAATTATTGCATCTGTAGTACTTTTTCTTAGCTACCTCTGCCTTCATATTAGCCTCCCTGAGTCTCCCTGTACTCCTGGCGACTCTCTTCATTCCTCCCAGTGTCCCACTTCTTTTTAGCATATCTACTGGGGTTGGACAATGAAACTGAAAAACCTGTCATTTTAGTGTGGGAGGTTTCATGGCTAAATTGGACCAGCCTGGTAGCCAGTCTTCATTGATTGCACATTGCACCAGTAAGAGCAGAGTGCGAAGGTTCAATTAGCAGGGTAAGAGAACAGTTTTGCTCAAAATATTGAAATGCACACAACATTATGGGTGACATACCAGAGTTCAAAAGAGGACAAATTGTTGGTGCAAGTCTTTGTGATGTATCAAGAGCCACGGTATCCAGGGTAATGTCAGCATACCACCAAGAAGGACGAACCACATCCAACAGGATTAACTGTGGACGCAAGAGGAAGCTGTCTGAAAGGGATGTTCAGGTGTTAACCCGGATTGTATCCAAAAAACATAAAACCACGGCTGCCCAAATCACGGCAGAATTAAATGTGCACCTCAACTCTCCTGTTTCCACCAGAACTGTCCGTCGGGAGCTCCACAGGGTCAATATACACGGCCGGGCTGCTATAGCCAAACCTTTGGTCACTCATGCCAATGCCAAACGTTGGTTTCAGTGGTGCAAGGAGCACAAATCTTGGACAATGTGAAACATGTATTGTTCTCTGATGAGTCCACCTTTACTGTTTTCCCCACATCCGGGAGAGTTACGGTGTGGAGAAGCCCCAAAGAAGCGTACCACCCAGACTGTTGCATGCCCAGAGTGAAGCATGGGTGTGGATCAGTGATGGTTTGGGCTGCCATATCATGGTTTTCCCTTGGCCCAATACTTGTGCTAGCTGGGCGCGTCACTGCCAAGGACTACCAAACCATTCTTGAGGACCATGTGCATCCAATGGTTCAATCATTGTACAGGTCCTTCTCAAAATATTAGCATATTGTGATAAAGTTCATTATTTTCCATAATGTCATGATGAAAATTTAACATTCATATATTTTAGATTCATTGCACACTAACTGAAATATTTCAGGTATTTTATTGTCTTAATACGGATGATTTTGGCATACAGCTCATGAAAACCCAAAATTCCTATCTCACAAAATTAGCATATTTCATCCGACCAATAAAAGAAAAGTGTTTTTAATACAAAAAACGTCAACCTTCAAATAATCATGTACAGTTATGCACTCAATACTTGGTCGGGAATCCTTTTGCAGAAATGACTGCTTCAATGCGGCGTGGCATGGAGGCAATCAGCCTGTGGCACTGCTGAAGTCTTATGGAGGCCCAGGATGCTTCGATAGCGGCCTTTAGCTCATCCAGAGTGTTGGGTCTTGAGTCTCTCAACGTTCTCTTCACAATATCCCACAGATTGTCTATGGGGTTCAGGTCAGGAGAGTTGGCAGGCCAATTGAGCACAGTGATACCATGGTCAGTAAACCATTTACCAGTGGTTTTGGCACTGTGAGCAGGTGCCAGGTCGTGCTGAAAAATGAAATCTTCATCTCCATAAAGCTTTTCAGCAGATGGAAGCAGGTGTTTCAGTTTTATTGTCCAAGCCCTGTATTTCTCTGTACACACTCTGTTACTTCCTAATTCCATCACCAAGTCTACTGATCAACTTTCCTTCCAGAAGACAGAAGAAGTGCCCTCCTACTTGTCTCCTACTTGTCTCCCCTACAGCTAATGCTAGCTGTAGTTGTCCAGTCATCTGGAAGCACTTTCTGGCCATACAGAGCCTGTCTCAACATCTCCCAGAAAGCCACACAACTTTCTTCCTTTTTTTAGTATCCACCACATTCTAATTGGCTCTGTCTTTGTCCTCTTCATTTTCCTCACCATCAGAGTCATTCTGCACATCACCATCCTGTGCTGTCTGGCAACGCTCTCACCTACTTCGCAGTCACAGAGTTCCTTCAGATTACATCATCTACACAAGATGTAACTCTCCTGTGTGCTCCCACCTCCGCTCCTGTAAGTCACCCTGTGTCCCTGCCTCTTCAGGAAGAAAGTAATTTTTACAGCCATTTCCCTCCTACAACCAGGTGAACCACCATCTGTCCTCCTGCAATTCCAGCTCTGGATACAAAATCTGCTCATCACTTCCTCATCACCTCTGTTCCCTGTTCCGTCATGCCCGTTGAGGTCTGCACCAATAACTACTATCTCACCTTTGGGGAAATTCTGCATCACTTCATCTAACTTGCTCCAGAATTTCTCCTTCTCCTCTAACTCATATTCTGCATGTGGGGCAAAGCCACTAACAACATTGCACATCACACCTTCAAATTCTAGCTTCAGACTCTTCACCATAGCTAACACTCTTTTCACCTCCTGAACATTCCTGACAAACTCCTCCTTCAAGATACAAGAAACTCCTTTACCATTTATCTTCTAATCCACACCATGTCCACCTCCTTGTTTTCCTTTAAGACTAAATTTCGCTGATTGTACAATCAAACAACAGAGAGAACAGAACTTAAATTCCTTAATGCCATAACCCCTGCTGTGTGCGCACGTTTGTGTGCATTTGTCATCAAAGGTCTGAAAGCAGTAGTTAATCTCCAGAGATGTGAAGCACACACACACACTGCTTTTACTTCACCTGAGGTTCACTCATGGGACCTTTCCATGCCTGTCATTTGTGCAGTCTGCCAGGAGCAGGTTAGCAGGGATATCAGGAGAGGTATGACCCCCACCCCCCTCACACACACAGACATAGGCATTGCACAAAAAAGGTTGGAGGTGACACGGTGACACCATGTCTCCCTGATACCTGCTCTCTGTCAAAGCTCAATGATTACTGGCCACCTCAGATACACACACACACACACACACACACACACACACACACACACACACACTCACACACACACACACACACACACACACACACACACACACACACACACACACACAAAGGTATTTGTCTCATGCATGCAGATAAATGTTTATAAATCTATTCAGGCCTACCCTCAAAGAGGCACACACATGCATTCTGATGAATGCAATTTTACAGGCTTACACAGACCATGTCTACCAAGACATCCACTGCAAACACATTTTCTCACACTTTCACATTTTTACATTTAAGTTAGATGACATATGTCACATCTATCTGAATGTGCAACATATAGTAAATGTCGGAGTGATAAAAGTAGAATTATTCCTCTGCCGCTGCCTTACTAGCTATGTTTACATGTGCGAAGTGTCTTGATCGGATTCAGATTGAAACATCATAATAATAATAATCATCATAAAGATGATTATTATTATTGATCGGATTCAGATTGAACAAAAATAAATAAATCTGAATACCACGTTTATATCGCCGCAAAATCAAATTATCCAGTCATGATGTGTGTCTACATGAACCGTGCTTATTTCAGAAAAGGTGAACTTTGATATGCGCAGTGTTGTCAAATTTCCAGAAAATTACAGCAAAAGAAAAAGTTGTACTTCTGCCTGTGCTGAAAATAAAACAACAAATGCAAGCAATAATGCCTTAACCGCTCTCAGAACCAGTCCATTCTGAGAGGGCTTGAGACGTTTTTGCTTTCCATAATTATGCCACAGCCTCAGCAGCTCATGATGTTGCTGTCCCTGCGATACAGGACGAGAAAGCTGGAGGAAATTAACATCCCTCCAAGTTCTGCGAATAAAGGCAGAATTGCACCATGTTGGCACAGGGCACACATGCGCAGTCAGGCCATTTTGCCCCAGTCAGAATGAGACGATTGGAACAAGTGTTCGCAAGGATGCAGTTCGGATTATGGATTGGCATAAACCACCCTTCTGTTCTGGAATACCCTTTCTTTCAGCTGAGTCAGACCAGAATATTCAGATTGGCACGTTTGAAAGACCCTTTTCCGAATACTTATGTCAATGTAAACACACCTAATGTCTCCATTGCATCAAAATAAATCAAAAATAATTCACCCTCATGCACATTTGGTAACATATACCTTTAAATGTAAAAATACAATTAGAGATTCATTTTCTGAAACTTTGCACTCCACTATGACTTATAATACCATAGCTAGACAGGTTTATTATAAAATAACATTGTCAAACATTGTTAATATTTATTTTTTTTTATTTTCAATTATATTCTAATTTAAATATATTAGAATATAATTAAAAAGTGAATTAATTCCAGTACTTCAAATCAAAAAGTGAAATTCATACATTACATAGAATCATTAAAAAGAAGAAGCATTTGTTTCTGTTAATTTAGCTGATTATGGCTTACAGCTTACCAGTTTGTCTGGTGTTGGGACCCACAGCCATGGATACAACGTGAAAGGCCAGTACAGACTTTCCTGGAACTTTCAAAATAAATTTCATTAACCTACTTCCGGCACAGCCAGGAAACGAGGTAACTGCGGACTTCCTGTGACATCACTGGCCAAATAAAAGCACTGCTCTTGCTACTGGCCGGTGAGGCAGTGTCCTAATGTCTCTTTGCTGGCAAACAGACATAAACTCTTTAAACTGGATCCAAGGGTGTCATAAGATCACGCGATCATATACACAAGTTAAGTACTGATGAATTACTGTTGAAAGAATCCGGTATTCATTCATAAGAGGGAGATTAAGGTATAAGCATTGCTTTACTTTCTCTCTGAGGCCTGCAGAAGCAAACTGTGTTCCAGAGTTCCCTGCAGAGAGCTGTCTCTATGAAGCAGAGTGGAGCGGTTTTTTCCCGGTCTGAAAGGACAACAACAGGTGGTAACGTGCAGTGAGGTCAGCGGACAGAACTGGGTTGAACTCAGCTATCTTGGTGCTAGCAGACTTATCTGCACCACACCTGTTCAATTTTGTGTTCATTGTTTGAATGTTTTTAAAGTTAAGACAAACTTTACTTGAAGGGTGATTTTTAAACAGAAGATTGATCATAACGCGCCATCCGCGCTTATGCATTTTAACCCTTTTATTGACGGTATTTTAATGGTGTGTGTTAGATTCTGGTGCTAAGCTATCAGCTTCTTTGTTAGCTTCAACTGCTAACAGCTAAGAACACGTGCTTGTAGAGTTGCCAACCGTCTCTTGAAAAACGGAATCGTCCCGTATTTAGAATAAAAAGTACGCGTCCCGTATTGAGCTGAAACGGGATGCACGTAGTCCCGTATTATTAGGTGGATCAAAAATCTTCACTAAAATGTCAATAGAATTAATAAATGATGGGGTGCTTTATATTTAACATTACGGTAAATTCATTACCAGCCATATCCTGCTCTATGACCAATGAGCTGACAGAATATTTGGACTCATCTAATTGGCCAGCAGGTACCGTTGCTAAGGATAGATACAGGTGTTACGTCGATTCGCGTTTTCCCATCAGATACGGTTTCCCCAGCGTCTCCTTGCCGCTTACGTGAAAAAAGGCCCGTGTTTGTTCAGCGCCGCAGGAGATCTACGTACACCGTGAAAGCTCAAACAACGTGTTTCGGCGAAGTTGTCCCACTTTTTTGCAACTGTGCTCTCATCATAGAGAGAGAGAGAGAGAGAGAGAGAGAGAGAGAGATAGATAGATAGATAGATAGATAGATAGATAGATAGATAGATAGATAGATAGATAGATAGATAGATAGATAGATAGATAGATAGATAGATAGATAGATAGATAGATAGATAGATAGATAGATAGATAGATAGATAGATAGATAGATAGATAGATAGATAGATAGATAGATAGATAGATAGATAGATACAGACAGACAGACAGACAGACAGACAGATAGATAACAAGTGGACTGATGTGAGGAACAAATGTTCTACAGAATTAATGAGAAGTGAGCTAATTGTCAGTCTAATTAATGAAATGTCCTGCTCAAAGTTTTACTCGGTAGTCCTGAAAAGCAAACAACTCCTTGCAGCAGAAAGAGCTCAAATGAAATATAAATGGAAAAAATAGGTTGTTTCTACATAATTCAGCACTGCAGTTTTTAGTTCACTAGTTCAATATTTTTTTCACTACACCTTTACAATCATGGCCTATAAGGCACAAGTGTTTATGTTTACAACTTTTCTACAGACTTTTTGTTTGCACTAAATGCACTATTATGAAAATGTTTTGCATTATACTGTTATGCTTTTTTATATTGTTTTAAGTTAAGCAGGACGGAGGTCTTTTCAATAGTGGTTTATTTATTTTAGAAGGATATTTGTTTTTGTCTAGTAATTTTATTTTGCAAAAAGAATAAATTATTTTATAAATTGCTGAATAATTGTTTTTCCATGGATATTTGTATCAGTCAAAAACATGCATCGAATTAAACTTGGGTTCGGGTCAAAGTCATTTCACACAAAGAAAAAGGGTGAAAAAAGTCACCAGTAGAGGTGCAGACAGTGTGGTTGGATAGCCCTACCAGGAGGTGTAAATGGACTGAATTTATATAGTGCCTTTCCAGTCATACAGACCGCTCAAAGCGCTTTACACTAGAGCCACATTCACCCAATCGCACTCACTAACGCTCACATATTCATACACCGATACACAGATTGGTAGGCAACTTGAGGTTAAGTGCCTTGCTCAGGGGCACATTGACATACAGCAGGAGGAAGCTGGAATCGAACCCACAACCTTCCAATTGCAAGACAACTACTCTTCCTACTGAGCCACAGTCACCTCCATAAGGTGTCCCTTATTTATTTATCAAGGAGTTGGCAACCCTACGTGCTTGCCGCCAAATAATCTTTACCCAGAAAAGTTTAGTTTTCAATCCAGTAAATAATGTGTCCCTAACATCATTTTACTAAATTTGATAACTAAGTAAACACCATTAAGCCCAATTTCTCCAGAAAGATTTGGCTCTTTTCCAAAATATTCCCTTAAATATTTTACCATTTCCTTTAATAATATTTCTTTAAATATTATTTTAATAAATAAAGGCTGCTAATGAGACACCATTGAGAATTAGTCATCCAGAAGGTTGGTTTTATTCAGCAGATCTTTCTTTAAAACATTATTTTATTAAAATAATATTTTATCTGATCTTGCATTGTGAGTGGTTGTCTAAAGGTATGCCAATTATTGCCTAAGTTAGTTCCAAGACTAACTTAACTTCACTTCCAGATTCTTCAACATAATCCTTGGTTCTCAAACATAAACATTGCATGGTAATGTTGCATCACTCTTTTGGTCATAATTTTCAATCATCTTTAATCAACTTGTTTATATTGTATATAGCCCATTAGTCTTCGTTATTCTTTGATTCTGCTTGGTAGTTTAGTTGGATTGTTTTAGCATAGTAAAGAATTTGTTGATCGAAATATGTTTGACTTGAGTTGACTTATTTTTGTTAATAAATTCTTGTATTTTAAGAAATTGTGTGAATTCATTCCATGTGTGTGCAGAGTTTTTGCTGTTCAATAATGTCAGAGCTCATCTCACACCTTTCTATTTTGTCCTAATACCATCACCTTACTGGGCTGGTACTCACAGGACAACCCTTAACAGACCAAAATATTATTTGATAAAATATTAATATTAAATATTAAATAATATTCTCAGATTCATAATCACAACACTGGTAATTTAAATATTGCATAAGACTTCTAAAAAATACTTTTAACACAGAAATGTTATCATGGGGGAGACTGCTGACCGATGTCCAGCACATAATCACTGACACCCTTCGAAAAAGAGGTGCAACAAAATGTAATTGGTAAACAAGCTGGCAGTTCAAGGTGCTGTATCCAAACATTTTAATGTGGTAACATGGTGTGAAAGAAAGATGTACACAGAGAGCAAAAGCAACCGAGATAACAGCAGTCTTAAGAGTATCATGAAGCAAAGCTAATTAAACAGTATAAGAAGATTCACAAGGTGTAGACTGCAACTGGGGTCAGTGCTTCAAGAGCCACCACACTGACATATCTGCTGGAGTGCTCTCAGGTCAACAATACTCATGTTTGTCTATCACACCTTAAAAAAAAATTTCGGTGTAAGAAAACAGCAACAAATTAATATTGGACCTATGAATATTCCATTTTTCTGAGAAACTAAATTCTTTTTTATTAGCTATAAGCCAAAATTACTAAAATTAACAAAAATAAATTCTTAATATATATACAAATTAACTTTTTTTCTTGTAGTTTAATTTTTTGAGATACACCTGTATATCTGTTGCACTATGCATGAGTGTCTATTAAATATTTACTTGCAAAACATTTTTCACGTGTGCAGACCATATCTTAACTTTACATGCTTCTAAAGCCAGCATTGTTGCTATGCAATATGTGCATCTCAGCACTAGAGTAAATGAAAACTAATTTACTAAATGCATTAAACTTGGTACAATGAACAGACCCACTGTTGCTGAAAATCTGTTGTTAAATATTTTACATTTCTTAATTCAATCAGACTACATGGGGAAACTTGAGAACATTACATAATGGGTAAGAAGTAATGTAATGTCATACACCAGAAGGTTGTTACAAATTTACTTGCCATGTGTGTATTTGTGTGTGTGTGTGTGTGTGTATTTGGCTTAATCACTGCCCTGGTAGTTTCTCCCTGCCTGTGTTTGCTTTCCCCGACAGAAACAACCTTGAAATGTGACAGATGTTCAAACTCAACCTGCTGAACTTCACAAATCAAAGCTGGATCTCCAGTAATCGGCTCTTGTCAGTTAGGTAAAGGAGACACTGTGGTGGTAAAATAGGTACATATACAACCAGAGGCACATGCACACTCCAAGTTGCACATCACAAATCATTAACAGCTGAGTTGGGGTCATACTTTGCAGCTGCTCTTTCTGGATAAGATAACACTTAGCTGCTGAAGGTGTGTGTGTTTGCACTCAAATGTGTGTTTTTGTCGACATATATTTGTGTGTATGTGTGTGTGTACATGTGACAACACCTGTTCAAACAACCTTTTTGAAATATGACTAACTAAATACATTTCATATATACAGTAACTAGCCATCTGTCTGTTACAGGGTTGTAAAAAAAAAAAATTTTACTGGTGTTGACAGTAAAAATATAATAAATCAAAGAACTTCATGGTATCAATCGTGGTGAAGGGATACATACTGTTGGCCCATTCTCTTTTCATTGACTCTTTTATGGCTCAGGTTCGGGTGAGCTTACCAGCTTTTATGAAGAAATTAAGTATGAGAGTAACAAGTGACCCAGTGCAAGTACAGGTCCTTCTCAAAATATTAGCATATTGTGATAAAGTTCATTATTTTCCATAATGTCATGATGAAAATTTAACATTCATATATTTTAGATTCATTGCACACTAACTGAAATATTTCAGGTCTTTAATTGTCTTAATACGGATGATTTTGGCATACAGCTCATGAAAACCCAAAATTCCTATCTCACAAAATTAGCATATCATTAAAAGGGTCTCTAAACGAGCTATGAACCTAATCATCTGAATCAACGAGTTAACTCTAAACATCTGCAAAAGATTCCTGAGGCCTTTAAAACTCCCAGCCTGGTTCATCACTCAAAACCCCAATCATGGGTAAGACTGCCGACCTGACTGCTGTCCAGAAGGCCACTATTGACACCCTCAAGCAAGAGGGTAAGACACAGAAAGAAATTTCTGAACGAATAGGCTGTTCCCAGAGTGCTGTATCAAGGCACCTCAGTGGGAAGTCTGTGGGAAGGAAAAAGTGTGGCAGAAAACGCTGCACAACGAGAAGAGGTGACCGGATCCTGAGGAAGATTGTGGAGAAGGGCCGATTTCAGACCTTGGGGGACCTGCGGAAGCAGTGGACTGAGTCAGGAGTAGAAACATCCAGAGCCACCGTGCACAGGCGTGTGCAGGAAATGGGCTACAGGTGCCGCATTCCCCAGGTCAAGCCACTTTTGAACCAGAAACAGCGGCAGAAGCGCCTGACCTGGGCTACAGAGAAGCAGCACTGGACTGTTGCTCAGTAGTCCAAAGTACTTTTTTCGGATGAAAGCAAATTCTGCATGTCATTCGGAAATCAAGGTGCCAGAGTCTGGAGGAAGACTGGGGAGAAGGAAATGCCAAAATGCCAGAAGTCCAGTGTCAAGTACCCACAGTCAGTGATGGTCTGGGGTGCCGTGTCAGCTGCTGGTGTTGGTCCACTGTGTTTTATCAAGGGCAGGGTCAATGCAGCTAGCTATCAGGAGATTTTGGAGCACTTCATGCTTCCATCTGCTGAAAAGCTTTATGGAGATGAAGATTTCATTTTTCAGCACGACCTGGCACCTGCTCACAGTGCCAAAACCACTGGTAAATGGTTTACTGACCATGGTATCACTGTGCTCAATTGGCCTGCCAACTCTCCTGACCTGAACCCCATAGACAATCTGTGGGATATTGTGAAGAGAACGTTGAGAGACTCAAGACCCAACACTCTGGATGAGCTAAAGGCCGCTATCGAAGCATCCTGGGCCTCCATAAGACCTCAGCAGTGCCACAGGCTGATTGCCTCCATGCCACGCCACATTGAAGCAGTTATTTCTGCAAAAGGATTCCCGACCAAGTATTGAGTGCATAACTGTACATGATTATTTGAAGGTTGACGTTTTTTGTATTAAAAACACTTTTCTTTTATTGGTCGGATGAAATATGCTAATTTTGTGAGATAGGAATTTTGGGTTTTCATGAGCTGTATGCCAAAATCATCTGTATTAAGACAATAAAATACCTGAAATATTTCAGTTAGTGTGCAATGAATCTAAAATATATGAATGTTAAAATTTCATCATGACATTATGGAAAATAATGAACTTTATCACAATATGCTAATATTTTGAGAAGGACCTGTAGAACTGCTCCTTTGTCTTGCATACATTTTTGTGCCCCTTGAACTTTTCTACATTTTGTTGTGTTACAATTATAAACTTAAATGTACTTAATTGGGAATTTACGTGGCCAAATGTGCTATGGGCAGATGAGACCCAAATATAACCTTTGGGCCTACATGCAAAATACTGTAGTCTGCAGTGGAAAACTAACACAGCACATCACCCTGAACAAACATTTTGCTGACCATGGATGGGTACCTTTCACATTTGAACCGATACTGTACCGATACTCGGTACCTGTGAATCAATACAGGTACTCAACGGTACCAGTTTTTGGTACTTTTGTGTGTGTTTATGTGGTAATATATGTTAATTCATTTAATAATGAAATCTCAGAAATTTTCAATTTAACATGTTTATTTCTCAAAATATAAACTTGAATGAATATATCAAAACAACATCCAGCTGTTTGTATTGTAACATCTCAGTTGTTTCAAACATTTCTTTAACATTAAAACCCTTAACTGACTACGCAGTGTAATGCACAAATTAAAACCCAGTCATTGCTGGCTGCAGATGACAAGTCGCTAATGAATACAAGCGTGATAACGGTGCTGATTGCAGGAGTTGTAGACATAGATCTGAGGCTGACAAAAATTGTCTTTTCAGCCTTGACAAAAATCTTGTGCTTAACCAGGTCAGTATATATACACACACTCAGAAGAATATATAAATCCTGGGCCCATGGTTTCCTCTGACTGCAGCCTGTTTAAGCAGTCTACATATTCAACAGAACATTCTTACGGAAAAAAAAACTCTGAAATGTTTATTTATCTTCTACCTACTGTATTGATATGTTATGTCTATATCTATCTTTTTTCTTTATCTTTAACGGTCTCCATCTTTCTGTCTTTTTATCACATCTTTTATCTGTTTTTGTCTCTTTCCAACTTTCTTTCTTTTCTCTATCTATCATGTATGTATTTAATTACCAAGCTCAGTCTTATAGATCCAGGATGATAATTTCACCTCCAACAGCCAAGCCAAAACATACTATGGAAAACATACTATTACTACATGCCGTGATGCTCTTGGAGGGGGGGGGGGGGGGGGGGGGTCTGGTTGGCAGAGTTGGGGAGGAAACGCTGCATGTGCTTCCTCAGATTAGAAGTATTCCCACCGCTGGCCTTGCACATCGCATCACAGATATTGGAGCGAGCATAATGTGCACCGCATTTTGAAAAGTGGAGCTATACTTTCGAGCGCCTTCTATCAGCCATGCCTGCTTTTTTGACGGTAGCATGGAAAATCGCCGACCCTTCCACTCCCTCAGTGTCACAATGATGTGTTTAGGTACCGAAACATGTTACCATTTGATTTTACGTGAATCGGTACTCGGTAGTACCGAAGGAATTCGGTCCGTACCTATAAAAGTACCGAATTCAGTACCCATCCCTAGTGTTGACAGCATTATGCTAAGGGGATGCTTTTCTTCAGCAGGGAAAGGGAAGCTACAAACATAGATGGACCGAAGTACAGCCTTTAACAGGGTTAGAGGCTGCAAAAGATCTAAAATCTAAAACCAGAGTTACGATGGAATGGTGTTGATGAGAGTACATCCGTGTTAGAGTGGCCCATCTAGAGTTCAGTCGTGAACTCTATTAAGAATCTGTAGTAATACACTATCTATCCAATATGACTGAGCTTGAGCTAATTTGCAAACAATAAGGGGGTTTGAGTTTCTAGATGTAATGATGGTGGAGACATAACCTAAAAGACATACAGCTGTTATGGCAGTGAAGTGGGGTCCTGCAAAGTATTGACTCCGGGAAACGTTCTTTAGATTTGGATTTATACATTTTTGACATTTTTCTTCCAGTTTAGTATTTAACACTGCTCTGTAAATGACATTAAAATACCAATAAAATACAGTGATATTTGCGGGTTATCTTTAAAGTATGAAAAAGGTTCAGCAGTTTTGCAAAACACTGCAAACTATTTCCACTATTCCACACACTATTTCCATGAGTTGCTGTTTCGTATTTTCCGGCCAGATTCAAAACCTTTCGTTTCGTTAATTAAATCATTTTAATCTCATTTTAAGTAGGCAGGGATTGCTGTCTACGTCCAGTCTTTCACCGGCATGTTTTTCATCAACATATAAGATATGCACTTTATCTTAACTCTTAGACAGCATTAAAATATTGTAGTGGAAACATGCAGATTTCCATGTGCATGTGCACATTTAATAGTTAAGACTTTGCTTAGTATTCTACAGTAAATACAGAAGCTTGCCTATTAATGACCTGGAAATAATCAGAGGTATTAGAGATAGTAACATTTTTCAAATTCATTCAAAAATTTGCATTAAAAAAGCTTCACAAACAACCAAATGTTTCCCACTTCTTTAAATCCCAATTCAAAGGCAGTCTATTCCCTCCAGCCGCTTGTCTGCATTCATGAGCACCTCCGCTTTAAAAAAAAAAAAAAAAGAGTCTGGCCTTAAGCGTTGCATTTTAATTGCTAAAAAGGTCAACCTTTGGCTGGAATGAGCACATGATTGGGCAGACTCTTAATTGTTAATATGACTGTCGGCTTTTGTCAAGCCTGATTGTTGTGTTAATCAATTTCCACACACCTTATTTAAAATCTGTTTTCTTTTTCTTGCAGCCAACCGGATAGTGTACTCATGTCAAGATTTAACATTTGTTTCTTCAACTTCTTCCAAAAAGCCATCTTGCTCTGTTATGAAAGATCAGCATGTTGGCAATGAATTTACCATTGCTAAAGATTCAAAGTTCAAGCCAGCTAAAATCTAAGTAGTGTTTGTGACAGCTGGTCAATACACACCACCATTAATATTTAAATATGGGAAGAATGTAAGTTTTCCTGAAACTGACTAGATGTACTCCGAGTAGGTGGCAGACCATATGGTGTCAGTGTCCTGAATAACAGATGACCTCAGATCGGATTTATCTGCAGAGCAAGAAGGGGGGAGAGAAAAGAAAAGGAAGATGGGGGTGATTTGGCAGCATTCCTCATCTAGCGTTCATGCCAATAAAGCAAACTGATCTAAACTGAGCGGCGAGCTGAGTGGGAGAGCGGGCTGAGAGAGACCAGCGGCAGAGGAGGGAGTACACATACAAAGTAGAGAGAGGTAGGAAGACTTCTTGCAGCACATCAGCCGATAGGAGAACTTCAGTCGAGTTCCAAAACAAAGTAAAAGACATCTGTCAAGATTTCTACGTCCTTTCTTAATGCAATGCTAAGTTTGCACTTACAGGAAACTTGACTGCTATACTTAAACATAGAAGTAAAGAATGCAGCCGCCTGAGGGAGGATGAATGAAACAAGATGTGAAACAGAAGTGAGCCTGTGAAACATTATACTACTGGCTTTTGGTTTAACAACATTCCATATGATCATTTTATAAGAACTTATTCTAAAGATACTTCAAACTAATGTTCAAGAATATCTGGAACCCTGCAGGGCAACTCAAATTTCCTATTTTCTTTTACTTCTTAACTACATCTGATTTGATTTTATACTAACATAAGTGAGCTTAGAATATATTTTGAATTTAAGAACAAAACAAACCAGAAGAAAATGCACAGGGAAGTTGTGAGAAGTCAGTGCAAAATAAAGAACAAACACAGACAAAGAAAGTTTGGGGTTGATAGGAGGCGCATGGGGGGTGGGAGCGGAGGGGGCACAAAAAGAACACCTGTTGAGATTAGGGTTGGCACGCGACCCACTCCAACTCGCGTGGCAGCTGTACCTTGCGGAAACAATGGCGGTAAAAGAATGAGACCGAGAAAGAGAAGGGGAAAGTTTGAATGCTCTGCTTATCCTTTCAGCTCGTGTGTGTACATGCTTGCCTGTGTGTATGTATTTGCGTATCTAGGTGTGTGTGTGGGGGGGTGCATGTGTGTGTGTGTGAATGTGTGTGTGTGGGAAGTATTCTAATGTGTACACTGAAAAATAAAAAGGGATAAGGGGAGGGGGGAGGGAAGGAGAGCAATAGAGCAAGCAATAGAGCAAGCAAAAGAGACGAAGAAGTTTGCCAAGATACAGACGTGTGTATTCAAGTGAACTGAAGTCAAAAGTAGGTGAAAGGTCTTATTTATTTGGAATTTAGAATATAATAAAAATACATAGAATAGAATAGAATAAAATAGAATAGAAATTAGTAGTAATAGTTGGTAGTAAAAGTTTAAGAGTTAGTTTGGGTTTTTCAAGTGAGATTCTAAAGCACTGTCGCAAGTTTAGAACATTTTAGTGAGGAGTGCATAATCTGTCATCTGAAAATGGAAAGAGAATGGCCAATAAGAATATGAATAAGAATTAGAATAGCTAATAACAAGGCTGTCCGGTTTGGAGTCCTGGCGATGACAGCATTAATTAGGGAAGTTAACTCTGGAGGAGCAGTAGAGATCCAATACTCAGATAGAAGAATTTGTTGACAAGACAACTATTAGTTGGTCTTGTAGAAGATACAGCAAATATGTGAAAGAATGTGCTCTGGTGAGATGAAAAAAAAATTTAACTTCTTGGTCTACATGTAAAATGCTAAATGTGCAGGACTGTCCTACAACAGAGTGTCTTCAGTCAGAAGCTTCTTCAGATCTGCTGTAAGACGGAGCGCTACAGGAGATCCTTCCTGCCCACAGCCATCAGCATCTACAACAGCTCTTTGAAGAAACCTTCATAATGAGTTACAACGACATTTAATTTCCCTTTGAGATTAATAAAGTATTTTTGAATTTGAAAACTGATACTGCATGTCACCCTGAACACGTCATCCCCAGTGACACATTGTGTTGTCAGAATCATGGGGTGTGTGTAGCTGGGGTGGAGGGTCATATTCCAGTAGGACAGCGACCTTAAACTTTGATCTGAAAATGGAATGTTTCAGATCAAAGCATATTTACGTTTAAGAATGGTCCAGTTAAGGTTCAGACCAGCCAGTGGCAAGACTTGAAAACTGATGCTCAAGCGGACCATGCTGTATTCAGTCTGACTGAGGATGAGCTAATTGAGCTCAGAATTGGGCTAAAAAGACAAATGGACAAAAAGATGAAAAGATGGTAGAGACATAACCCAAAATGTTCTAATTGCAGTGTATGGAGGTTTTACAAGTATCACCTGAATACAAATGTATGCCACACTTTTCAGATTTTTATTTGTAAAACATATTTTTTATTTGTAAAAAAAACAAACATTTTTCTTCAACTTCACAAATATGCAGTACACGGTGTTGGTGTATTATATAAAATCCCAACAAAATAAGCAAAGGTTTGGGGTTATAAGATGACATAATGTGATAATATGATGTTTTGGAGATCGAAGTTGTAAGATGCAAAACTGACTAAATGGGATATCTACAAAATCAAGATGCCAACAGAGCTATCTGCTGCATGTAGGCTATTAATACAGTTTTCTGAGAGCCACATTTACAAACACACAAACAAAAAAAAATTACAATTTTAAGATGAGGGAGATTATTGAGTTACTTCACCAGGATATATTTCCACTGAGCTGTGTATTTTTCCTAGAAGTTCAATGGAAACTTTTATTTAAAGGAGTCCTTCAGGCCCTCCCCTTCTATAGGACTTACTTATGTGAAATGTTTCCCTGCATTTCCTTATTAAATTGGCAATGCACAGCAAGCCAAGATTGTGCGTTAATGTTCTTATTTCCATTGCAGTTCTGCTCCATGAACACACAAATTGGAGCCCAATTACCGGTCGTTTTCCTTGGATGAACTGCAGATATGAGGCCATATTGAGCATAATTGCATCCAGTGAAATGCATCCAGTATATTGTTATTCTTTCTTACTGACTTCCCTGTTGGAGTTCAAGTCAGTTGTGGCTTTCCTTTTACTAACAAACAGAACAGCTTACCATGTCTTTTGGTCTCTTGTTTTTTATGCTTAACACCTTTTTTATCTTAACTTCTAGTTTATTTCAGTTATGGTTCTAAAGTGAGGAGATGTATGGACTGGTGTGTCTACTGAAAGCATTAAAGCCCTGACTGATTACAATCCATGCTGATTTGACTAAGAACAAACTGCTGTAATTTTCAAGTTAATTTAATGTGTTTTACCCCACCATACCTTGGAGCAAGTAACATCTTTACCTGTCCAGCAGTCTTGCATGGATGCCACTCTGTCGTACAGAGACATTATGTAACTCACCCCTGCTAACTGTTCTCATTGCTCTGGCTTGATCTCTTTTTTACCCTCACTAAACTTCTCCGCAGCACAGCCATGCACGGTGAATGCTTTTTGGCTCTGCGACGCCATCTAGTGGTATTCCAACTATGCATTGTGCACCATTCCTTTCCATTTATTTTCTTTGCAGGGCAATAGATTTTAAAAAGAATCAAAATGTTATGACTATTACGTTATTGAATAAACTATGTGTTTCTAGACCTTCTGTTTCTTTTTGATTATGGATTATTGCTTCCAAACGCAGCATAAAGAAAATTGTTAGCAATAACAGGTAAATGAAACCTGTTCAATTGTGCACTGAAACTTCCCCCACACTTTACAGGGTTACAAACTTGTAATTGCTAAGGTTGGAAAATAAGGAATTAAAATTTTGCACGCGACTTCAAACTCAACTGTGTGGCAACTTGTGCGCAGTATCTTGTGCGCGCAAGAGCGCCTTCCCACACCTGCTCTTGTTTTCGTCTCTTCACGGAAAGTGAGCTCCTTTTGCAGTTTCTGTGCGGATGTTGTGCGCTCTCGCAGCAGGCTTCTTGTCCTTTTCTTTTTCTCTGTCTGTCTGGTCTGGTCTGGTGTGGTGTGCTGGAGAGGGGCTGGTTATGTGACAAAAGACCGCCCTGTCCCGCCTCGGAAGGAGAGAGAGAGAGGGCTACAAAGCCCCAGGCATGCGAGGCTTGCAGACTTCTTTAACAGCAGCCCAACGATTATGAAGAGACATTTCCCTGTTTGCGTGCCAGTGAGCGAGAGAGGCTCAATTGTTGAGCATTGTCTTGTTTCACAGCATGTGGATCACTTACGAGCACCTGCAGGTGACAATAACAACAGTATTTAATCATCAACAAACATTGATAACAATGAAGCCATACAAGGGTGTTTACTGTGTTAGAAATTAAATGATCAAGTGATACACACCTACATCAGCTGCATTGCGTTGCCTTCAGGCTTTCTCAGGTTTTGAAAGCTCTCCCCATTGACAACCTTCTTGTATCTACATGTGGAAAAATGGATGCTGAGATAAACAGCGCAGCAGTATTTCTTTTAGTCTCTGGCAGTGTGTTCAGCAGAGCCAGAATTAACTTCCGTGTAGCAAAACCTATATGTTAATGACAGACACATGGGCTGTCATGGGGTAGTGGAAAAGTGGGGTTCATAACATTAGCCTGTGTCTCTTTAAAAAAAAAAAAAATTCAAGTTTCTTGTTGTATTCTGGAATGAGGTCAGACACGAGGCTTCTCATTGCACGCGCTGATTATTATTAGTCTCCTTTCTGAGCCAATCAAGTGCGAATGGGGGCGTGGCCCTGGCCCTGAGCAGCGTAGTGACAGCGTCTGATTGGAGGATTTTTATCGCCGTTGTATCAGGGAGGAATAAATGCAGGCAAAGGGGGGCAGTAGTCTGAAGGGGTGCTTGAAACAGCGACTGTTAGTCTTTGCAGATGGGAGGCAGGGGAGTGTGAGTTGCTCTAGCTTCTATTTTTTTTCCTTCTTCTTTACCCTACCACAGCATGCACGGCTTCTGATTCTTGGAGTAGAAGCAGAGAAAAAGCACGAACACGTTGTATACTTGGGAGCCCTTTGGAAGTGCCTGAGCGCATGTGTGGGCACTCTGCTCCTGCAGCTGTGTAGTTGTCCTCAGTGATCACACGGCTGCTGACTTTTTTTTTTTTTTTTTTCTTAACACCGATTATAGGCTGCACAGCAAACGCGAAGTGTTTTAACATCAAGAGTACCTGGAAATTAAACCTTTTTTATGCATGTAGCCTTTTTAGGCAACTCTGGACTATCCTGTACATCTCAGGAGTGAATAACTGCTTGCACTGTTTGCACTCAGCTCAAACTGTCAGAGTGGGAGAAAAGAGCTGAGTTTGCTTAAAAGTGAACCAGAGGAACCTAGGAGAGAGGGAGAGAAACCAAGTATTCCGCTCTCCCTTTAAACCGGACAGCATGGTGCAGAAAATGAGCCACACGGAGAGCACCGCCGAGGCGCTGTCCTTCTTCACCGGGGACTCAGGCTCCGACTCCGGTGCGTGCATGGATCTGGACCCGGCTGCCTCGCCTCTCTCCCCGGCGTCCTCCGCAGTCTCCTCCACCGCCGGCGACAAGCTGGGGGACAACCCGGCGTGGTGCAAAACTCCCAGCGGCCACATCAAGAGACCCATGAACGCATTCATGGTGTGGTCGCAGATAGAGAGGAGGAAGATCATGGAACAGTCCCCGGACATGCACAACGCCGAGATCTCCAAGCGGCTGGGGAAGCGCTGGAAGCTGCTGAGAGACAGCGACAAGATCCCCTTCATCAGGGAGGCAGAGCGTCTCCGGCTCAAGCACATGGCGGACTATCCCGACTACAAGTACCGACCAAGGAAGAAGGTAAAGTCGAGCGCATCAAAGTCTGGCAGCAGCGATAGGGGAGAAAAAGTTACCGGTAGCTCAAACCACACCAGCACTAAGACGTCCTCATCTGCGAGGAAGAACGGATCCAAATCACCCAGCAGCAGCAGCAGCAACAAACCCCAAAAATCACTTTTCGGGAGCAGCAATAGCACCAAAGCTTCACTGTTTGCTTCTGAGCAGCCGTCAGACCACCAACACAACTCTCTCTACAAATCTAAATCAGTCTGCTCGGCAGCCAAGCAGATACCTGATGCCAAGAAGCCCAAGAGAGTGTACGTTTTCGGGAGCAGCGCGGCCAGCCTGAGCGTCAGTCCCACGTCCTCTGTGGTGGTTCCGGCTAGCCCTACGCTCAGCAGCTCGGCGGAGTCGAGCGACCCGCTCAGCCTCTATGAGGACGCGGCCAGCGGCAGAGAGGAAGGCGCCGACTCCCCCGGCAGCAGCAGCGGGTTCGGCGGGGTGTCGGAACGCCGCGGCGGCCACTCGTACAACAGCAGCCGGCGGGCTTCCTCGCCTACTCCCTCCGGCTCGCACTCCTCTGTCTCCTCCTCCTCCTCTTCGTCGTCTTCCTCGGAAGACGAGGAGTTCGAGGACGACTTGCTGGACGTCAACCCGAGTCCGAGCTTCGACAGCATGTCGCTGGGGAGCTTCGGCTCCTCGGTACTGGACAGGGACTGGGATCTGAACGGCGAGTCCGTCTGCGGGGGGTCCCACTTCGAGTTCCCCGACTACTGCACGCCTGAAGTCAGCGAGATGATCTCAGGAGACTGGCTGGAGTCCACCATCTCCAACCTGGTGTTCACGTACTGACCGCAAACAGAAAACAGGAGCTCCAGCTTACCAGTGGGTTTCACTACTGCAGACCCTGTCCCTGCAAATCTTTGGAAAGCATAACTCTAAAGTGAATAACTTGCCTTTTTTCTGGTCATTTCTTCGGATCCGTGGACTGAAGGAGTCGAGGTTTGGCGCCGAAACAACAGGAGACAAAAAAGGAGAGGGACAGAGAATTTCCTGACAGCTCAGTCCTGTACTGTTTTAAACTGAGTAACTTAACTGTGATTGATTTGCACGTTATGCGGTCCGCCGTACACTTAATCAATGTCGTTGATGAGTTTTTTGAGCGAAAAAAGGGACATTTTCACAACTTTTTAACCAATCGCCAAGTGAACTTTACCACTAAAAAAAAAAAACAAACAAAAAAAGTACAGACTAGGACTGCCGTGCGACAGTTTTTTTTTTTTTACTGTATCACCAAGAGGCTTTTTTTTAATGAAACCGAGTTGGGTTGATGTTTTTTAAAAGTTATTTTCTCAAGAAACAAAAAAGCGTGTTAAGCATGATAGCCTACTTTGTTCCTATATCTTGTGCTGAGATTTTTCTGTGCGACTGTTCGAGCAGTTTGTAAACTAGTATTAGGGTTATTTAAAAGGATCTAGGTGGCGCTCGCTTTGGCTCTACTTTTTTTTAATGGAGGAAAAAAAAGGACTTTGAAATAATCACCAGCTCACTTCAGGACACAAACACAACTTCAAGTCTGTGCTGAACTGTATTGCCACATTTTTCTCCCTCTGCGTATCAGGACCAACATTCTATAATGTTAATTTCCAGATCATAGCTATAGAGAAATCAGCGATTTTTTTTTCGTTTTGTTTTGTACATGTATTCAGATGCCATTTTTATACGGGGGATGTTGTATTTATATACTGGGCCAAGCATCTTTTGTTGTGTTATTTCTTGCACACATGATCCTGTCAGTATGTCTATGTCTGTCACATTTCCTTCTCAGGCGAAGGGCTAGAGTTTTAAAGAACACAACTTTTTAATTTCCTTTTTATATTTAAATGTACACACTTTTTTGGACACTTAAAAGAGAGGAAACAGTTTGATTATTTTCTCAGTGTATTTTTGTACGAATCTATATTGAACATGGGGGTGTGTGTAGCCTAACTAATACAGCTGTATTGGATTTCCTTGTTTTGCTTTTTTTTTAATGCCCTCAGCAGCCTGGTTTTTCATGCTGCCTTCAACTGCTTATGGCAAGCTTGTTACTTCAGGCTCTGTTGCCTTAGTAGACAAGATCAAACAGTAGAGCTGACCCACTTATTACACTCGTTCCTAATATTTGACTTTTTTGTTTAAAATCTAAGGTCACTTTTTAACAGAAGAGATGAGTTCATATGAATCAGGTGTGTGGGTCTTATTTGTCTTATTTCACCAAGAAAAATCCGGAAACACTCTTAAATCTTCTTTGATGTCAAACCCTTAAACATCTGCAGTACAGACGTGTCAGGCGTTAGATGATTAGGACATAATTGCAATTTTTCCGACAGCACTTGAAAGCAGCACCAGTCTCAACCCCCTTTTCCAAGGTTTACAGTGCCAGACTGCAGGCTCTTTTTTTTAAAGACGCAGGAGCAGAGTATTTTTAAGAGACTCTTCCTGTGGGACCATGGGATTTAAACAGCAGCACTATTCTAAAAAGCAGCCACTTGCTTTATTTTTATTTTTTTGCATTTCGCGTCCAACGTCTCGAAGATTGTAGCTTTAAATTTGACTTTGTTTCTTGATGTTTTCACTCACTGATGTCACATTTTGCCAATCGACCAGTGGATCGAGGCGGGCTGTCCATATCACAAGCAAACAAAGATGACATCATCAAGCATATTCAAATTTCTGACCTGAGTTGCGCAACACTTTCTCGTACTGCGTTTCTCATTGTATTTGAATATATAATCTTTTCTACTTGTCAGCTAACTACTAGCTAATAATTGTTTTAGTATCTTTATGGCATGGTGAATAGCATTTGTATTTCAGATTCAGGTTATTATTAGCTGTTGTGTTTTTTCAGAAAAAAGAATGGAGAAGGAAAAAAAGAGGAAAAAACATTGAAATTGATCTTTGTATATTTGACTGTACCATAAAGCAAAAAGATTGTGTGTTTATGTATGTCGTTGCTATCGAAGACAGGCACTGTTTAGAACTGCTATCTTTTACACATCCTTACTTACATTTAAGGTGGTCAGTTCAGACTGTTGTTTTTTTTAATTCTTTTTTTTTATAAATATATAAATATATGAAAGCATTTTTAAATATATTAACTTTATTTTTCATCCATCCTGTGCAATATGCTGTGTAGAATTATCATTTATTGTCTTTAATCATGCCATAAACAAGAAAGCCACCCCTTTTTTTCTGATTTAAAAAAAGGGGTAGGTTGACTCATGCCAGCTAAACTATGTCCATTCACTGCCTGTCAGATTGTTGATACAAACTTGTGTACAGAACTTTTTTCAAGGAAGGAAATAAATATCAGCTGGAACTGAAACTCCTGAGCTCTTTTATTGTGTTAAGTTTTTTGGCAATTGCAGCACGAAGGGGTAAAACTGCCAAGACAAACGCATATAGCTTATCAGGACAACTGCCAAGATCTAGTTTCATGAATTTTGACATTGCTTTACAAAAATCCATAAAATGGAGAGTAAAATGCAAACGTCACTGCAGCAGGTTTTTTAGCAGTTGTTCTATCTTTTTTTTAATTATGTTGGGTAAACACAGACAGCTGATAGTGAGCCTCAGTGTGTGGATTAGGCTTAAGTGCTTGAATCAACCAATAAGAAATGATCTAAACAATGCCTGAAAAACTGCCTTGAGAAAGTCACTTCAGTTTGTTTTAGTGATATGCTCCAAAACAAATGCCGCTTATACAGACAACTTTAAAGGGAAACAAACTATGTGTAAAAGAAGAGCAAAAACATTTTCTTTCAATAGACAATTTAGATTTATTTTTAAGCTTGTGTGGGGTAAATCTTGAAAACTACACACCAAATCCAAATTGAATCAGTTTATATAATCTTCCTATCCACAGGCAGGTTTTTTTTTGTATTTGTGACAAACATAATTTAGATAGCTGAATTAGGTCTAAAAAGCCCCAGAATAAACAGGGTGCAACAAATATCTGAACATTTATTTAAAGAGTCTGAGAGGTGTAAGTCGGTGGTTTGCATTAAGGAAGCACGCCGATCTGAGACCTGCATCTTCCCTGCCAATGATTACATCACTACACGGCATAACCCAGCTATGGGATTTTTTAAAACAAAATAACTATCCAATTCTTTAAAACGTGTGACACATTTTTTTCTGATATCATAGACAGAAAACCCTGCTCATGTAAAATTGATTTGCAGCTCAAGGCATTGCAAATTATGTACTGCGTAGCTGGAAACTATGCTGCTTCTCTGTAGCAGAAAATGGGCTGGTGTCACATGTAAACAGAAAATGTTTGTTGTTTTCCCCCCCAACACCACATAATTGTATAAAGTGCCTAATGTCTTAGAATTACTCATTGTGTGATGTAGTGTATCATCAAAAACTGCTAGATTATTTGAACAGATCAATTTCACAAACATATAGCATTTAAATGAACATATTGAAGGAAAATTGAGAGCCATTATTAAAAATTCCTGCTAAAATGTATTGTTTGGTAGACAAGAATCCACTTTTAAAATATAGCAAGCAGCACATTAGATCTTGGTAATTTCTAGCTACCTGATTAGAAGAAATTCGGTTCTGTGTCACTTTAGCTTGTCGTGCTTGGGTCCAGACAGTTCTGATTCCCCTTCCCCCGCTGCCAGACAGGGCCTTACTGGGGGGGAAGGGCAGCTGCAGCCGCAGTCCGCCAAGGGCCCTCCAGCATTGCTGACAAGCCTGCCTGCCTGTCTGTCTGGTGCATAGTGTGTGAGCATGTATGAGCATTGCATGACGTGCATGACACAGTATGTCTGGTTTTGAAAAGCAAAGTATGCGGATTGTTAAAAAACATACCACTATTATTCACTGTATAGAGATGCACCGATCAAGTTTTTCCTGGGCGGTATCACCTGACCTGCTAATTTTTGACTTTTTTTCTAAGGACTATGTTATATGAAAGAGAAAAAAAACTGTTGCAGGTTCTTTGATAGAAGTAGTGGCTGGGGAAGCGCTGATAGAAGTAGTGGTTGTGGGTCGTTAGATTAGCAGATTAGCAGCATTTATGCATCAAAGCACATGTCCCTAACTTTCATCTTCTTTTAGTTATGCTTAAAAATAATACATCAGAGAACATATTGTTGTTCAAGTATTTTAAAACTAAAAACCGTGGCATTTAATAAAAAGCAAATACAAATAAATACATGAATAAATAATTGTATTTGACCTGCGGATCAACCATCAGAGCCAATTAAAATTGGCCAATCTCAACCTCTGGCCACTTCATTGGTGCCATTTTATTCTATTCTACACAACACAACACATTTATGGTACAGTTGATTTTATTTAACAGTCTATTTTATTAACTTTGGATAATCAGGTTTAGGAATAAGTCATGCTTACATTCAAACCCTGTTTATTTATAATGTGCTTTATTGTATGTAAAATAATTGATATAACTCATAAAATAAAATGACATTATCGGTGTTTGGTATAATCCTGCACATTTCTGAGCAGACCCAGTTCCTCTCTGTGTGTTGAGGTCCTTTCAGCTTAATGTTGCCTGTTTGCTGTGCAGTCTCAGCTAGACCAGAGTTGGAAGGAACAGAACAAGCTGGCTGCTGAAATCAGAGGTTTAATTCAACCGCAGGCCAGGGAGGGAACAGGAGCACTGCTGGACGGGTTTGAAAGAGGTATGACTGCATCTCTGCGTCTGCATGTCAGAAAGGGAGGCTCGATAGTACAGCATGGTGGGGGTTGTGACTTCCTACGTTTATTCTCTGGTTTATGCAGGATCCCCAATGTATTTTTAGTTGCACATTCTGTATTCTAATTGTATCTGTTGTTTAATGATGAGTCTTCACTTTTTTTTGTAAAAAGTGTGAATAAATATAAATAAAAATCCATTACCAAACACGTGGTTGTGAATGAGTGTTAATACCTACGTATCACTGCCTGTACTTGTGAATTCATCATATGTCTTTGTCAGTATTTTGTCTTTCTCTGGTGCATGGAATTGTAACAGCCACTGCAAAAAAAAAAAAACAAAAAAAAAAAAAAAAGATTTGCAATTGAGAAATCAGAGACAAACCTGTGACTTCTTCCTACAGCTGCTTATTTTTTTTAACATTACTATTCTGTATTTCCCTGCTGGTGTTATGTTTGAAATTAAACAGCTACCACCTACCTCAACACATATTTGCATGTTCATATGTGGATTTTAAAGCTATGCTTAAAAGATGGTCTGTTCAATAGTGGCTGAAACAGTTATATTTTCACTTTTAACGTGCATTTAGTCAATGTTTAGATGGCTAAAGCACCACTGAACTGGGTAGGGTTTAAGACCCTGGTATATAGTCAAAGAAATCTGTCTTGTCCTATTTGCAAAAAAGAAACCACTGTGAACTCCAAAGTAAACACTAGGGCTCTTAGAAGTGGAATCCTTGTTAAAATGGAAGGTTATTGTGATGTGAAAAAAATGAGACCTCTTCAGTTAATCAAAGCATTTCAAACCCTTTCCCACAAATAAGGTGCCACATAGGCTTTACAATTCAACTGAAAAACAGCAAAATCTTTAGAAGGACAATAAATCATACAAAGATCTGATTGCATATCTGTGCACACCCTTGAACTAATATTTTGTTGAAGGACCTTTTGGTTTAACTTCAGCAATTAGTCTTATTTGGTCTCACATCTTGACTTGGCGGTATTTACCTACTCTGCCTTGCAAAATTTCTCCAAATCGTTATATCCCGAATGAGCACTAGTCCACGGCCCATGTCATGCGACTCTACAGATCGTCTGACAAATTTAGTTCTGGAAGTCATTCTTTTATGGATTTTTATGAATGCTTGGACTCACTGTGATGCTGAAAAATTGCATCCCTTTTTCATTTTTAGCTTTCTAGCTGACACCTGTGGGTTTGGGGATTAAAAACTGTGGTCTTTGGAACTATTGATAACTTCATCCACCTTGACAAAAACCTTAGCATGGTGCTGTCACCCACTGTCTTTCAATGTGAGAATGGTGGCTGTTTGGTAATAATCAATGTTTCTTTTGTGCCAATCGTACTGTACCTTGTTGTACTATGGATGGAAGGATGGATGGACTCCACTCCTTAGTCCATAAATAAAGAGAAATCCTGCAGCTCCTTTGTACATTTAGATCTTTTTGGTACTTTGTAACCTGCCTGCCAGCTATGAAAATCATCTATCATTTTATCATTATAGATTTTATCAGACTTGCCATGGCTTGAGTCTGGAATGATGTAGAACGTAAAAAGATTTTTTAGTGTTTTAAACATCATTCTAAGATGCAGCCATGAAGCCGCTAGGGTACACAACAGTAATCAGGCTACTAATCATGCAGTACACTTTAACAAATAAACTAAATCATTTGTATCTGTGTTCAATATGTTTTTTTTCTATCTTGTTGTTTTATCTGTTGAGACATAATTGACTTTATCATTTTTAAGATAAATGCTGCCTCAGTGGGAATATGAATATTGGCCATTGCAACTGCTTTCAGTTACAAATTACAGGTATCGGACTTGTTGTCACAATTCTGTTGAACAACTTTGACTTTGCTTTTGTTTTAGTTTCCACCACATACCATAGATGCTAAGATCTAATGACTGTGGGAGCCATTGCAGCATTGTGAATTCATTCTCATATTTAACAAATCGGTTTAAGATGGTTTGAACTTCGCAACATCCTGCTGGAAGTAGGTGTTAGAATGGGTAAAATGTGATTAGAAGGGGATTAACATAGACAGCACCAAAACTCAGGTAGGCTGTGTTGTTTAAAACAATGCTCAGTTGGTACTAAGGGTCCCAAAGTGTGCCAAGAAAATATTTTCCAAAGAATTATACTACCAGCAACAGTCAGAACTGCCATTAGTTAGATATTTTCTTTTTATCTGACCATCCCCTGTAAGATGTTTGTAAGGGAAAATCCAATCCTATTTAAAAAAAAATATACATAGCCAACTGCCTGGCAACAACTCCTCGCCTCCCCATTCTGATGCTCAGTTTGAACTTCAACAAACCATCTTCATCATGTTTAGGTGCCCAGACACATTCAGTTACTGCTATGTGATTGGCTGATGTGCTATTTTTTGATAACTAGCAACTGAACAGATGTACCTAATAAAGTGGCCGGTGAGTGTATATATATATATATATATATATATATATAAAACAACCTTTGTCACCTTGTAAGTGGTTTGAACACAACAGTTCCTTAGATTTCCTTTTATCTTTTACACACAGTAATTACACCTGCCACTTTATATTATCATGAGGGATGCCTTATAGGTGCTACTTTGATCCATTTTATGTTTATATGCACAATATAACGAAAGCCTTTTGTCTATTTCTTTGTACACCTGCTGCTGTCCAGACACAATGGCTGTCTCCTGCTGGCGCATTCATGGAAGTTCTTGTCAGCCACCCCTCACCAATTATTCTCAGACCTGGACAAAGGAGTCAAGGTGGATAAGTTGAAATGAACAGCAAGATGTTGCATTCAAGTTAACTTTGTATGGGTTTTCAGCCAAATGAAAGGGCAGAAACCAATCGTATCAGGCTTTGTTTCAGAGTTTTAGAGCATTTACCCACATGCAAAATGCATTCCAAATAATTTTCTCTAACAATAAGGAGATTCCTCTTTCCGATATTGTTTGTGCGCATAGTTGTTTGACTTTGAGAGGGCGGGACTCTGTGGAGAGCGAAATGAACTAGGCGCGGCCAAGCGGAGCCCCATCCATCTATCACACGTGTAGACAAAGGGGGGACTCCACAACACAGAGCTTGGTGCCCCTCTCAAACTTTTTTCACGGACGCACGGGGACGCGCGCACATTGAACCAGCCCAGGTGAGTTGCCTCCGAGCGGATGCTGCGCTCGCTTGCCCCTCTCTAAAGTGGCTTGGTTTGAATGCATTTTCAGTAAAAAGTTGCGGCTATAGTTGGCGCGTCAGTGCTCAAAAACTTGAGCACAAAGCAGGAGGGAGAGGACGAGAGATATAGAGGAATCAAGGCGTTAGAGAGAGAGAGCGAGAGGAGCGGTCCCTTTTTCCTTTGTCTTTGAGGAGAGAACTTGATGGGATGCTCAGAGGCGCATCTTCATAATGCTCACTTATAACAAACCTGTGCTGCTTCAGAAAGTGTAACATCTGGGCTTTTAATGGAGGTGAGATGGAATAAGTGCTGGTGCCGTGTTTTTGTCTCCTGGTGATGTCGCGACAAGCAAAACAAAGCCTGTCAGAAGTTTGCGAAGGGAAGGACGCTTTACACACGCAAGAAAAACACACAGTAACTTATTTAGTGTTTGTAAATAGTTAAATCTTGTCTCGTATATAGATTTTGCTTTCTAAAGTTGCGTTCTTGTCTGTGTGAAGTTGGCAGAGCACTAAGGAAATTCTGCACAATGCAGTCAGGTGTAAAGTCTGCAAGAAACAAGCCAGTGAGTCACAATCAGACTTTTCCCACGTTATATTCAAAAGGGCAAGAAAGATGTTACGGGACGAGAACAAAATAAATGCGTACGTAAAATCTCCGAGAAAGTTGTTGCGGTGCGTTGAAAACAGATCAACAGGTATAAGTCGCTGCAGCGCGTGTTTGTTACTGTAAAGGCTCCTTTGTTCTCTGCACCATGCAAAAGAAGAGCGTCAGAAAAGAGCGCAAATCCACTAGGAAATGTCCTGTTTGATCTCCTTAAATCAATTCCATAGGATATCTTTTCAGTGTTGATATTTGAGCTTAGATTATTAAAGATTGTTATAACAACGCTTTTGCATCCTTAAAAGGTTCACCAACTTGAGTTTTACTTGTTATTTAACCAAACAACACCCTAAAGCAGTTAAGAAGATTTGGGAAAAAAGAAACCTCACAAAAAACAAAACGAACAAAAAATGTATTTCAATATTTTATGACCAAACTACTTGGTTAAAGTTGGTACATTATCTGTGTAGTATCTGTACTTCTAAGTGTCTATTATGGACAATAGATGTGCATTTATAGTTATTGGAGTGTACTAAAGAATTAAAAGTTGATTTCACCAGATAACTCACAATAAGTTTGGCATAGCTTCTCGAAGTTCTTTGTTATTTCTTATTAAACCATTGTGATAAAACCATCTTTGAGCTTCTCTGTTCACTTAAACCTATTTAACAGTTTTGGTCCTTTTTACAGAAAAATGACAACAACAGTTCTTTACTGCTTAAATATGTGACTTTAAGGCGAGGGCTTTCCTTAAAGTAAACTTACTGTATTATCAGAACTTCTGTATAATATAATTTGTATAAGTCACATTAATGGATTTAAGATGTGTTTCTAGGAAAAAAAACAACTATTATGATTCTGTACTTTGTATTACTGTATCATGACTAGATGGGAGGAAACAGCCTGTACTCCACCTTGAAATTAAATAAGCCATCGTTATTCGTATTTAATTGTCATTCTTACATTTTTACGAGCTAAAAAAAAAAAAGCTGTAAACAATTCTGTGATAAATGCAGAATGAGACACAGTCAGTCTCAGATGAACTGAGACATCAGTTCAACATTAATTTAGCTGTAAAATTAAAATACTAGAGCTATTGGTTAACTGTTGCCAGTGGGTTACTGTACAACAAAAAAAAAAAAAAATACTTTACAGTGTAGAGCAAAACTTTGATTTAGTCACTACAGTACCCTTAATCTGTTTCTTGATTTCTCTCTGTCCTCAGGTGGAATTTTAACACAGCAAGACGTCTCCTGTGGAAGGTGAAGGAAATAGGAAAAAAAAAAAAAAAATATGCAGAAACTACATGAAGATGGCACAGGATCACCTATCAAGCGGCTTTTTAAGACAGAGAGGAGGATTAAGACACTGTGCAGATTCTTTTGGGGGAGAAGGTAAAGACTTATCTCATGTAGGATTTAAACTTCTGCAGCAGCGGTGCCAGTCGGATTGTGTTTTAGGGCACACTTGGAAATCCAGAACTCATGGAGACACTTTTTAAGGATTATAAGAATTCATGGTAAATCTCTCTGCAAGACCCATCTTAGACCAGAGTTCTTGGGAAAGCAGAATATTGCACTTGTGATCCTCCCCGGCCTTCTGCAATGGTAGGTGATATTAATTTTTAGTGGATTCTGGCACTTGTCCAGCTGCTTGTTTCCTGTCTTGTAGAGCTGTCAACAAAACACCCACACAAATAACATAAGTGAAGAGAAACTGACTTACAATAGTGAGGATAAAAATAAAAATTACCGTTCTGATATTGTTAAAGAATGGGACCATGATGAATACATTTTAATCTCACACATTACAATTTACTGATTACAAATGTACCATTAGCTTGTCAACAGCTTGTCATGCATGTCTAACATAGTAGTTATTCTATCCAGAGACAAAGACAACTGAAGTAATTTAAGCAAACTGCCAGTGCAAACCTAGTCCTTTTTTATTTTTCACTTGTACATAGGAACTGTTGAAAAACATATTAAAATGGCAGATTCTAAAGTAAGCATGGGCCAGAATGAGTTAGTCATGGAATGATAACTTTCAGTAAAAATATTAAATTTTCATGGTATTATGATATTGACACATACATTTGAACCAAAAAAGTATTCATACTGCTGCAAAATAATATATTTATTATTACAGTTTAAATAAATGGATCCATAACATGACATGCATTCATTATTATTATTTAAATATATATACCTAAGCGAGCATAAGTATAGTAAGCTCATTTTAGCTGGTTAATTAGTCAGTCTGTCTGCTCCATCAGCCAACCTGCTGTCAGCTGCTTAACAGATATCCTGCTTTTAGCTTGACATTCAAAAAAGTGTTACATTTAATAATAAGAGGGATGGGTTTCACTCCTTTAGTTTGCACAGCAGGACTGTCTGTTTTGTGAGCAACCAGAAATAATTTTCCCTAACAGCCAAATTTATCTTTGCTGTAGGTAAGGGGAAAAGTGTAGCAGCCTTTTGTTCAGCCTGCTTGCCGGCGCTAGCATAAACATGTGGGGGAGGAGCAGGACTCTTGTCAGTCTATGCTTTACACTACCTGCGATAGCTCTGATCACTCAAGCACTTTTGCATCTCATCAAAAGGAACCACATTGACAATGTGACAATATTTTTGTGGTTTAGAGTTTCCTTGATGCATCATTACAGCTCAAAATAAGAGAATAACTACAATTATTTCTTTCTTCTTTTTTCCAGTCTAAATTCAGCTGAGTAAGATGAGCTCTGTGTTCAGTTACTTGATTAGCAATTTGTTTTTAATATGCTGGAGTATCAGCGGATTATTTACAACTGTGCAACAATTCTATAAAGAGCAACACGGTCTTTAACAACATCGTGTTGGGCATGGGCTTGCTATATCAAGGTTTCCAAAAGTTCAAAGCTGCTAAAAGTTTCCTAAAATTTAAAGTCCTTTTAATGAAATGCCAAGGAAAGTTTTGGAGTGACATCAGTTTTTTCTAGCTCTTACTAGCATAGCATAACAATGTGCTGCCCCTCTCCTACCTGTTGCTGTGCACTACTGGTCATCTAATGGAACAAAACCTACTGTACCTTTACCATGGTTACAAGAAACAGAAATTCAGCTGTTTCAAAATATTTCTGGTTGGGAAAAAAAGGACAATCATGTGGAAATTGAAGTACCACTACCCATTACGCTTATTAAGGTAACAATCAGAGCAGAAAGCCTGATTAATATCAACATGTTATGGTTGTCAAAAATATATATTCTGTACAATAAGCACCTGACAGCCACTTTTACATTTAGCAGGTGTTACTTCTATATTATTTCTTAATTCTATGTATAAAAATAAAATTACAGTAAGTAAATGCTAAAGATAACATTATTATAGCTGTAATAATCAATATGTTATACTGTCTTGACAGCAGTAGGGATAAATGTTGCTTTTTATGTTTTTAAAAAAATCAGTTAGATCCTGTTTAACATTTTTGTTATAAATTCTAGTGGTAATACCACAAACCCAGCATATTTTTACACAATGCTGAGAATCTCATTGTGACCCATTCTTCCTTCATGTTACATTCAATGATTCAGTTCCCTCAGGGGCAGCACAAGAGCAAATTTATCTTGTAGTGCATGACTTCATGTGAGTTTGAGGGAAGGAGAGAGTGGCATTCAATCCTTTTTTCTCACTCCCTCTTTGGAGGTCTTCATCAATGATGTCACTTGGAGCCAATTACAACTTACAACCACTCTTGTCATCATGCGAGCTCCGCCCCCTCCAGCCAGCTTCTGGTGCATTTCAGTCCACATTGTTCTGCAGCATCACATTTTCACCCTGCATTGCCGTTGCAGCGCCGAGGCAGTGGCTAAGGACTTGAATCACTGTAGCAAGCAAACAGTACAGAAGGCACTACTACAGGAGTTAGTAGGGAGGACGTTTCTTTTCACAATGATTAAATCAGCAGTAAAATGCACACGAGACATGGATGAATAGGAATAAGCAAAAAAGTCACCTAGACAACAAAGACATCCTGTAGTTTGCAGTTATTTGATATCCATGGAGAGTGTTGCTTTACAGTTGATTGTGCTTGGGTTTTTGTCTGAGTTGCATTATTACAGCACCTTACAAATGTATCCACCCATACACCTTAAATTATTTAAAGATTTTCCCATTAGAACCACACAATTTAATGTATTTAATTGGGATTGTGTTTCATACCAACACATAGTAGTGCATAATTGTTAAAGTGGAAGCAAAATCATACATGGTTTTTCACATTTTTCACAACTGAAAGAGTGTGGAGAGGCCTTTCTCAAGACTGGTCTTAAGGGCCCACTGTCCTGCATGTTTTAGATGTTTCCCTTCTGCCACAAACCTGACCCAAAGTAATGGGCAATTAACAGGCTTCTGTAGCACACATGCACAAGGTAATGCTATGATTTGAATCAGGCACATTAGAGCAGAAACACATCTAAAACAAGAATGACTGTAGGCCCTGAGCACCAGGGTTGAGAACCACTGATCCAAACCAATCAATAGTAGCTCTGCCTGTATGTTTAGGGTTGTTCTCCTGCTGGAAGGTGAGCCTTCACACCAGTCTCTTGCAGCCTGTAATGGGTTTTCTTTCAGCATTACAATGTATTCAGCTCATCCATCTTCCCATAAACCTTGATCAGCTTTTCTGTCCCTACTGAAGAAAATCATCCCCACGGCTTGATGCCGTCACCCTCATGTTTCACCATGTGGTAAATGTGTTCAGGTGGATGTCCAGTGTTAGTTTTCTGCCACACATAGAGTTTTGCCTGATGGCCACATAATTCAATTTTGGACCCATCTCAGCATCTCCCACGTTTGCTAATAGTTGTCTAGCCAGACAGTTCTCCACAGAACTGTGCATTTCATCAGCCCTTTTAACATTACCTTGGGCCTCTTGGCTGCTTCTCTATTAATGCTCTCTATGCTTGGCTTGTAAGTTTAGATGGAGAGACATTTCTTGGTAGGTTTTGCAGATGAAAAATTCACTTTGGGTACTCAATTATTATTTTATTATTATTCTGATTTAAATAATAATTATGTACTCTCTTGAACAGCAAGTGTTATGACCTAGAGAGTGACTAGGCGAGTCAACTCTGTGACACACAGGTGAGATAGTTTTAGGTCAGTGGAAGTTCACATGTCATGATGTTCATTAGTGGGAAACACAAGTTTAGACAGATTCAGGGGAGTGTAATCTCTCCAAGGTTTAATGTCTCCAGCTGTCATTTGACTCAAGTTTGTATTTAGAATGAAAGCAAATTTAAATGTTTTTGCTTGGCTGGGACATTCTTGAAATGTGTGAAAATGCATGTAATTTGCTCTCAGTTCTTTGCAGGTGTGGATAAGGATAAAAGCTTGAACTAAAAGAGCTTTTTCTTTTATCTAATTTACCCATCAGCACTGGTGTTTTTAGAGAGGTCGTTGATAAACCTACATGCTCATTCGTTGCTTTTGTGTCATTAAGTGTCAGTCTCTGTTATCTCTAGCTGTATAATATATGGAATTGGAGTCATCATTGTAACACAAATGTGCGCAATATTGCAATTGCAAAGGACCACTTGCATTGGAATTCACTCACTGCGTGTCAATGATATATTGAGCCAGTCAGAGGAGCTTAATGCCAAAACCTGATAAAGATTTTTGTGACTGAAATGCTAAAGCATACACAGAAAGGGTAGACCGTGATGTTGGAAAAGAAAGACAAGACTGAGGAAAAGGTATTAACTGCAATCAATATGGCCGATCCAATATTCAACAAACACCACAGCTCATTTAACAGCCCTAGTGTTTTATATTTCATCTGCACATTATGTCCATTTCTTCTACACAATATGTGCTATGCTGTGTTAAAATTGTCGGTAAATATTTGTACTTGGTAATTAAAGGGGAGAAAAAAAAAACATCGATTGAAAAATCTTGAAATTTGAATCTGGAAAAGTTTTACATTTTAGAAATTGTGTTGAAGCTTTGTGAGTAATTTGAGGCTGAACTCAATACTGCATTCAAAAACATTTACTTTGACATTTTCCAGTTGTTTTAAAATGAATGAACTTATATATATCTAAATTAATCTGTATGTAATCAATTTAATTAAGGTTAATTATATATGTTTGGCTCTTTGATGTGTGTGAGTGTGAGTGGATCCAATTTTCCACAGATTAAGCTTTCTTCTCTCAGATTTAAATCTACATTTTCCCTGCTTTGTGGACCTGCTATAGCTGTTTCAATCCAGTTACAAGTTGATAAACATGTAGATAAAAAACAAACAACAAAGCTAAAAGTAAAAAAAAAAGAGAAAGGAGGAACATTTTAGGACAACTAATTATGATTAAAGCCTCAGTACGGACCTCCTAAGGCATTGCTAGAATACAGTTTCTCCAACTGTATCCCAAGTTGCTGTGTGCATGCTAATTACATTGTTTATCAAAATGCTTTCATCAAGTAAAGCACAGTTTGCGTCTGCTTAACGTGAGGTTATATGAACTCATTTGTTTTCTGTTATTGTAAACTTTGCATCCACACCTATATCTTCATTTGACAGATAGTGGTTGCATTCTTAGTTACCAACAAGCTTGGTGTGTACACTGGTTTTATCAACATGTTGAGCCATTAGGGCTTAGTGGTTAGCCAGTTGCCACATCTTCACAGAACTTACAACTAGTTCTTATCCTGTCACTTGGTTATTGTTTCTTTTTTCTATGAGTATTTAAATGCTGCCCAAGCAATAAAACCAAACATCCACCATCCTAGCAAGGGATTCTTATAAGCCAACTCTGTCAAAACAACTGAGCAACAAAAAGTACTGCTTCTTTTTGTACTACATAATAAGATTCTCAAATATAAATACAGGGTATTACACTATTACACTCAACTTTGCATCCAGGACTAGTACTAGCTTATCTTAGTCTTAGCTTGTTTCACTATACAAGGTCACATGCTGATTCCAACTAAAGACTAGAAGAAATATCGTGCCATTTCAATATTTTGTGACATATTAACTCGTTACAACATCATGTCCTCTATGCCTGTTTCCCAAACACAGGTAACTTCTTTTGTCAGTGATTATATATGGAATGGGATTGAAATCTCTATTATTATCCAGTCATATTACTTGCTTCTCAAGCAGACTGTCTGCTACACTGATTTGCAAAGATCATTGAACAAAAATACATCATCAAAACTACAGTAACTAATCACTGCCTTGAGCCTAATTCTCACAGACATCCTGTGGCAACCCTCCAGAAAGCGTTCAGGCCTAATTTTACCCTTCACTGAGTGCATCTTATGGGTGTTGCCACACACAGAAATGATGATGCATTTAGGTGTAGACTAGCTGTTATTTCTTCTTTATTAAGCAATAAAATGATGACTTATTCTAGCTTAGTCCAGTCTATTTGAGTGTTTAAACATGCACCCTTTTCTTAGTGTTACATTATGCTGACTGAATTCTTACTTTATTCCAGTCTGGTAGGTAATGTTTGAAGCTCTGATGCAAGTGCTGACAAATGGTCAAATGCATTGTGAGTTGGAGGTTTAAAATGTACCACCTGCCCAAACAAATTTAGTCAAGCAGTATGAAGCTTTACCAAAAAAAACTACGGTAGTTAAGATTAGAAATTTGTTGAAACCTGGAGCAGTAATAATCTCATTCAATTTCCCCCCGCAGCTGAGTTTAGGTTGATTGTGCTTTTTGTGCATGCAAGTGAGTCATACAGGATACCACACTGTGGGTACAGTACAGTGAATTACAGTGCAGTAAAACATTACTCCTACCATTACTAATCATAATGACGGTCCTAATTCTCTGAGCTGAAGGCGTTTTGTGGTCATCTTGTTGCAAACTTATCAAAGCTTAGTTTTACCACTCAGTGCCTGTAGCCATGAGATAAGTTAACACTCTCTGCTGGAATACTAATACCGGCACTGGGGAATGGGAATAAATAATTTCTTTATAATGGCACACAAGTCTGAGAATTTGAAGAAGGCAATGCAGATATAGAGAGGGCTAACAAAAGAGAGATGTAGATGGTAAGAAAATATGAAGATGTAGATTGAGAGTGAATAAAATAGCAAGACAGAGAGAGATATAAAGAAGACGGATCAAGCAGATATTAGGCTTTTCACTGCACTTTATATCAGCCCTTCTTCCATTTTCAGGAATTCTCTCGCTAGGACTTCAGTGAGAAAGGCAGTCACTAGTGGAAAAAGTCATTTTATTTTCCAGTTTGAGACATATAGAAGACAGATAACCGGAGGGCTTTTCTCAGATTGGTACATTTCAAGCTATGAGCTTAGGAACGTCGCAAGGTAATAATGGAAAATAATAACCGTACTGATGTATTTTACAGCTTTGAAATGAACACAGCTCAGGCTGAATCCCCAAAACATGCGACCTTTTGAGAGTTTCTGGCCTAGTTTTACATACCCAAACTATGCACTGGAGGGAGCAGGCAGAGGGTGGGAAAAAGGAGTCGGCATAATCAAAATAAAACAATTTATGATAGTTTAAAGAAAAATCCTAAAACAAAATCATGGATAATATAGTTTTTGGATCAATTATTTTGTTTTCAGCTTCGCATTCGCTCATATTTGAATGCCTGCAGCACATTTGCCCTCTGGGTCTGTATTGAGGGCAAAACCAAATTGCTTCCCCCACTGAAGTTCATAACAAATCACTGGGGCACTTGCATAAAGATGTGAGCCTGATCAAAATGCACTAGATGACATTCAGCTGACGCATGACACAGCATGTCTAAGATGCCTCTGAAGATATTGCCCTTTACTGAGGTTTCATCTTGTCCCATGTATAGATACAGGAAAACAGTTTCCAAAAACAGCTTTACCCAGTTGCCGATCTGTCCTGTACAGATCAACGTATTACCGCCATAAATGCACAGCATGTTGCTGTCTTGGGATGGACTCGTAATCCCTCCAAAGACCGGGGTTTTATCACAACCAAATCTGCTTTACACACACAAACACACACAGAAAAGCCATGCATTCGGAAAACCCATACACAAAGACGCACAGACACATGACAACAAGCTTGCCTGTTAGAAACTCAGACATACATTTAAAGATGGGGATTTTATCACTGACAAATCTGTTGCTGTCTGGCGTTTCAGAGGTTATGAGCCATTGATTTTAGGGTACAAGCATGCACGGGTGTTATTAACACATGAACAGTATCTAGCTTTCTGAAGACAAAGTAGGGTTAGGTCATATCATTAAAGGTGTACCCTGATACTCTAATACATGGTGGTGTAATAATGCCATGAAGAGAAAGCAAATAATTGTGTGGACAGTGTTTATAAGCAGCACAGTTTTTATATCACATCTTCTTTTGCTAATTTCCATTTACATAATCTGGCCAGTCGTAAATTCCAAAATCCAATCTTTTTCTGATCCTTTATGTAAGCCCTATTAAATTACCCTGACAACAACACTTATGTGTAAAAGCTGTTACTCTGGGAAAAAGAATCAAAGTTATTTTCAGGTATGTCTGCAGTTCCTTCATTGTGCAAGAGAGTGAGCAGATAACAGGAAGGTTGAACATATTATAGCAAAGTTACTCAGATCAATTCTTTTGAGTTTTTAATCCCACAATGAACCTACTTGAACTGGAAATGTTGTATTTTGGATTCTCAAAGTTTTCCAGGGAACACACGGGTAGACTGCAGTTTAACTGGTAATAGATTACCAACATTTTTAATGCAATCTTAATGTTGACTTACAATATAGTTATAAAAATCAGATAAAGGCGGTATCAAAAGGCTAAAGATTTACAAAAAAAAAGTAAAATGTAAAATGTGCTCACCCTCCAAATTTTAAGTGGTTCAAATGAGTAAATTCTCGGGTCTTCTCAGATGTTATTGTTGCAGTATTGTTGCAGTATTGTTGCAGTTAAAAGTTGCCTGCAGTGAGCAACCAATGGAACTTGGAGGATTTGGTTCAGAAATAAATGGGGTAGTATTATCTTATTTTCTTTGGATGTTACATTTTAATTGATTGTAAGGTGACAAACTCTTCTGTAAAGTTTTGTGCCAACTCTAATTACACATTGCATGTCTTTTTATGCCATAAGAATATGTTTAAAAAGCTTAAAATATCTAGAAATGATGTAAAAGGTATCTGATGAAGTATACATTTCCAGTACCTGGGGACTGGTCTTGTTAAGAGAAAATAAGGTACATGATGTGCCTGAACGAAGTAGACAACCTTCAGTCTGGCACTGCAATAATGGCCCAATTAAGAATGTATATTTCTCAAGTAACTTAATACCCAAAACTGCACTGGATTTAAGCAACTGAAGAGGTGCTATCATTAATGGCTAGATTATGGGAAAATAATTATTATATATTATATTATATATTATTTCGGACACATAGCAAAAAGTTAATGGTACACTGCTACAGTGATGCTCCAGCTTCAGTAATGTGAGGTGAAATGTTTGGCTAAAAACAAATTCTAAAGTCCATGTTAGAAAAATGGGATTCATGACAAGCTTTTTTCAATCTTAGCTTGGGCCTCAACTGCTGCTTGGTTAGGATTTTGAATCATAACTATTATGTAATGACCAATTAGAGTATATAGTTTGCCTTAAAAATGTTGATTCTCACAAGCTTAACCATGCAAATTGAAATATTGCATTAAAATCACACAGTCTGTTGTTGGAGAATGTAACCTGATTGCATCAGAGTTCTTCTCCATACAGAGTTATCCTTCTAACTAAAATGTACATCACTTTGGTTTGCAGACACATCAACCTCCCCAGAGTGTGAAGACAGCTGCTTTGTTTTGAGTTTATGAAGTCACATAAGCCTGTGCTGGAGTTAAAGGTTACCTTTAAAACTTTCAGGTTTTATTCTTAAAAATGCTTACATTGCAAAGTAGCTGTTTGTTCTTCCACTTTATGAATAATTCAGGGAGAGAAAGTGATGTGACAAGACAGGTGCGCGCTTTATCCTTTCCTATCCTTCTTAAAAAAATCCTCTGTAAGTTTGTGTCACCTTTCCTCATTCCCTGGGAGAAAATCCTTCAGACAGCTGGAGAGTAATGTTTCTCTACCCTGTCTCAGCTTTCTGTCTCAATGCAGTTAAGTGCAACCAAAGTATACAAGCCATAAGTATATTACATTATTTTTAAATAAAGAAGTGAATAAAGCATGTTGATCTGTTTAAAATGGATATTCCTTTCATGTCTTAAGACTGTTCCGACAGCATTTATGTTAAAATTTAATTTAATTAAAAAAAACATTAACTAATTGTAGGGATTGATGGATTACTCTATAAGGGATGAGAATGACTAAAAGTTTAATAGAGAACCATGATTGTATGTGCTAATAGAGCTCAAACTTTGATTCCAATGGCATAAAAGGTAAACTTAAGATTCTTTGCTTCAGTTGTCAATTTTTAAATAATTTTTTTCTTCACTTAAATATATTAAGCCAAGAGAAGAATTTTATTGAATAACTTGTGATTTATTTTAAACTTGACGTTGTGGAAGTGTGGCGTAGCACTAGAGCGCGTGAACCAGATACGGAGGCCTCAGTGATTTGAGCAGTTGTCCCGGGTTCAAGTCCGGACCCTGAAGACCTATGCTGCATGTCCTCGCCCTCTCTCCACCCCATTTTCTCTCTGCCTACTTTGAATAAATAGGCCACTAGTTCTGCAAAAACAAATTCTAAAAAAAAAAAGTTTGACATTGTACCACTGAAATATATCTAGCGAAGCTCACACATCTTGATGTGAACTTAAATCTACATAACTGTCTTATTACAGGTCACTCTGAATAGCCTTATAGTACGATAGGGTTATTCAAAGTAAATTCTTCTTGTTATTGGTGGATTGGGATCTGAAAAATATGAGGAGTTTAAGATTTGCTGGGGTGTTTTTCTCAAGCTGTCTGAATGCTTAAGAGTGTATCCAAGTTTCACTTAGATGGGACTGAAAGAAAGCAGTCTATTGATATTTATGACCTCATTTTGCTGTTTACAAACTCAAAATTTACCATATATTTAAATATAGATTAGTGATTGTTAAACTTCGGTTGTGAATTCTGTTTTTTATTCAGTGTACTGACTACATGGTTGAGATTACAAGGGCATGTATGAATGTAGAGACAACAATCAGTTACTGTCTAGTTACTATTTAGTTGGTTACTATGAACAAAGTGATATTCATGATATTTTGGAAAATGTTTGGGTTTAGAACAGTCTTACTGATGCCAAAGGAAAACATGTTTAAAGATAAATAGATAGGGTTTCTCAGAAGCTGGGCTTCTCGTGAGTCTTAAACAGTTTAATTATCAGCGTTTGCGGGTTTGAGTTTTACAACCCCAATTCGAATAAAGTTGGGAGGTTGCGAAAAAAAATCCTGTTTAACCTATATGCAATTGAATACACTACAAAAACAAGGTATTTAATGTTAAAACTTTGCACTGATAACTTTGGCCCGAAGGACACGATGTCCATGATTTCCTAAAAACAATTTGAAATGTGGGCTCATCAGACCACAGCACACTTTTCCACTTTGCTTCAGTCCATTTCAGATGAGCTTGGGCCCAGAGAAGCCAGCAGCGTTTCTGGATGTTGTCGATATATGGCTTCCACTGCATGGTAGAGTTTTACCTTGCGCTAGTAGATGCAACGGACTGTGTTAACTGACAATGGTTTTCTGAAGTGTTCCTGAGCCCACGTGGTAATATCAGTTACAGCATAATGTTGGTTTTAAATGCAGTGCCTCCTGATGGAATGAAGCTCTCTTAATTGTCTTTGTCATCCAACTGTGTGTGTGCATGGTTGTTAGTCCTGTGTATCCCTCTGATAGACTGGAAACCTGTCCAGGGTTGTACTCAGCCAATGACCGCTTGAGATAGGCAGCAGCCCCCCGAGAACCCTGCAAGGAAATGGTGGTTTAGATGATGGATAAATATTTGGATGTGGTTTGATAATTCATATATAAGAGAATGGCATTCTTTGTGCTATACTTTTGCTGCATTCAAAGTTGTAGTGTTTAAAATGTAGACAGTGTTTCATAGCAGCCTGATGGACAGACTTACAGTGTGTCAGCTGCACAAGGAAATGTGTGCATATTTTGTCACTGTTTTTTCTTTTTTTTTTGTTGCTGTTTTTTGGTATTCCAGAAATGATATTACCAAAAACGTTTTAGATATTCACCAGATTAAATGTATGAACCTATGAATTTTTGTAAGGAAACACTAACCCATCAACAAGGAAGATTATTTTGCCTGAACCATTCTTGTGAAACCAATAACTCCAGGTTTACTGGTCCATCCACAACTCGACTCCTGGTCATGAGATATGGATCCCGATCCAAACAATGAGATCTTGGATACAAGATGACGAACAAAGCTTTTGTTGTATGGTGGCTGGACTCAGCCTTCGAGATAAAGGTGAGGATCTCTGTCATCTGAGGGAGCATGAAGTAGAGCCACTGGTCCACCTCCACACCATAAAAAGTCGGTAAGATGTTGATCGCATCTGACCTCAATGCCTTCTGGCCCCTACATTTGGAGATTTTATGGGCAAGTCCCACAATGAGGAGACCCTAAAGAAGACTCAGAACTCCCTCCAGGACCCTTCTGGCCTTGGGAACCCTTGGGATCCCCCGGGATGAGCTTGGGAGTGTTGCTTGGGAGATCATTACCCGGGGTTCCCTCCAGAACCTGTTAATCCTGCGTTTTTCTGATCTCAACTAAGTGGGAGGAAGTAAATGGATGGATGGAACCATAAGTATCTTTGCGTTGTAATTCGGTGTGTTTTTTTCTAATTATTTAAAACGTTGGTCCCTTTTGCATTCGCCAAATAATTTTGACAGATGCAGATCTAAACACGCAGTTAACAAACCTTTTTGGTTGTGGAAAAATATTTTTGCTTTTGTTCTTATTAAGATGACTCAAAGATAGCCACTCAGGAAAAAATAATTTACAAATTTATCTTTTTAACTTTATCTGAATGTGTTTGCAGATATTTGTTTTTTGAGCTCTAAGCATATATAATAGATGGGAAATTATGCCTGCTCTCATAATCATAATCATTTACAACATGCTGCATGATGGTGTAGAACTCTATGGAATATTGAATCCTTACTTAAAATATGATTTGTAGATAGAAGTATCATATAGAGTAAGTAAAGTATAGTAAGTATAGAAGTATCAATGACCCAAAATTAAATGATGAATATTGAACTTTGGATATGATTTGATATGAAAATATCTGCAGACATGATTTTCCCCTCCACACTGAGGCATAATCTAAGTGGTCAGAAATAGGCTGAATAAGCCCCAGCGAATGTCTTGCCCTAATAATGTAGTTATGTATTTCCAAGTTGGACGCAGTCTGCATGATAGACATAGGTGGATACATTGCCAATTTATTGTAAAACACTGCACCACACACAGCAGTTAGCTTGTTGTTTCTGCCAGCAGTCATTACTCAGTTATATGAGATTGTCCCAATTTGTGTAAGGTCAAAAAATATCCTCATTTCAGCTTTAAGTCAATGCTTGTAGAGACAATATAAATGATTTAGGGCAGAGAAAGGTGTTGAATACGGTCATGTTTTGCCCTGCTCTAATTATCACACATCTTATTAATATACGTCAGCTCTTAGGTATTTTATGCTGTGCTGTGTGGCCAATGCCCGAACCAAGGTCAAATTCATGCTACTTGAAGTGTCCTTGGTTAGTAAAATTAGATTCTCAGTCAAACTTAGACATGTGTGTAGGTGTAACAGATCCACTGGCAAGTACGGAAATGATCCTCCACACACAAGCACAGGATTGCTCTGCAAGCACTTGGAGTGTTTGGAATACAGCCTGTGGCAATGTTCCCAATATCCCACCTCAAACAATGTTTTTCTAAAAGGACCAGACAGAAAAATCTGAATGAAATGCATCAACCAATTTCTTCTCGTTTTCTGTTTATGATTTTATTTTTTAGATAAGTTACCCTTCATGCTTTGACTGACAAGTAGTGTTGTCTTCCAGATAGCTGTTACAGACTAGAGATCCATACTTGTAAATTAGTAAACACTGTGGCTCTAACCTTTAAAAGGTTTGCATGTACAAATATATTTACAAACTAGTTTTCATCACCAGAAAACCATCAGGGAGCCAAAGGGGCATTGAAAGAAAAACAAATAAAAAAACAAATAAAAAAAAAACTGTCCTGTGCGCTCCTTATGCACAAGACAGATTATTTAATTTGTTTTCTTCCCCAATGTTCCATTATGGCTCTGTATGAAGCATATTCCTGTTGTATGAAATTATAATGGGCCCTTCTTGGTTTGCAATGTTTGGGTCAAGCGGGTCATTTCCCTCAATTCAAATCACTTGTCACAGAAAGGGGGGGTTGCTGACGGAGTTGTCGAAGGACGCGGCGGGGGGAATGAATTGGCGGAGGTAAACAAAGCTGTTTAGAGCTGTATTAAGAGAGAATCTGCTGACAAAACTGCTTAAACCTGTCTTTTATGGGAGACTGACAGGAAGAACACCATTGTGCAAATGTGCCATGACCGATGTAAGGCATAAGGCAAACATATCGAAAAAGGTGCTCTTGTCAGATGAGACCAAAATTAAACAGTTTTTTTTTTTTTGTGTATAAGAAATCTGACACTGCATATAATGGATGGAGCTAAGTAGAAGACAATTCTAAAAGGCTGCAAATGACTTTTTTGGGGGGCAGAGATTCACCTTCCAGCAGGACGTCACAAACAGTGCTTAATGCAACGGCACTATACAGCCAAATGGTTTAGATGAAATCATATTCATGTGTAAGAATGGCCCGGCCAATGTCCATACCTAAATATAATTGAGAACATTATTGACTTTAACAAATTCCTCCTATCCAGTCTTACTGACCTTGAGCTATTTTGCAAAGAGTAGGCTAATGGAGATTAATTTGTGTTGGTCTATGTCACTTAAAATCCTTATAAAATACATTAAAGTTTGTGGTTTTAACATGAGAAAATCTAAAAAATACCAAAGGATACGAGTACATAGTAAGTAGCCAAGTGTGAATAAACAGACTTCGTTATCAGCCAAAAATTTAATTTCAAATCCCTTCAATATACATGTTACACACATTACATTAATCCATGGGGACTATTTAGGCATATTTTCAGTTGGGTTTGGTTGATAACCCACTTGCAGCCTCAAGAGTATTCAGATGCCTTAGTGCACAAGTGGTTCAAGCGTATCAGTGTCTCGGTGCTCATCCAAGAGTCTTTCGTACTCCAGCCGTTGTGCGTCTGTTGGTCTCTGAGGTGCTGTTGTTTACATGCAAATAAACAGAAACAACTTCACCGACCACGCACTAAGCTCTCAGCGATGTGTGTGGTAATGAGAACTGCTGACACAGTAAACTGTGGCCACTCAGATGCAAAGATATTTTGCTTGAAAGCATGAAGACGCAAGGACACTTGTAAATAGGTATTCTCAACCTTTTCTCCTTCCGTTGTACAACATGCTATATTTTTGTTAGCACAAAATAATTTATTCTGCCTACATTCCCTACTGCCCTTTATTTTACACCTGACAGATTTTCTCTATTAGCCAAAGACACACAATGGGATGCTACTACTTCTACAGTTCACTGACAGTTCATTTAGCTTCATGCTGACTGAAACGACGGCAGACAGAAATGCAAATTTGACATAGACAACAATGCCTCAAATGTTTCCACAACTTGAGGAGACAATTTGCATGTACTTGAAAGAGCAATTCTAGACTTTTAGATGTAGGTTTGTCTTCAGCTGACGATATGCTGTCAGTTTGTGCTGATTCATCTGTCCCCTGAGTATCCAAAGAGTCTAAAAATATTCCACCGGACCTTGTGAAAGCAAAAAACTTGTCTCATTTGTCAATGAAGTGACGTTTCTGTTTTATCAAACACTACTACAGTACATTCTGGGTCAGTTAGATTTATTCTGTTTGTAGTGTCCTTGTAATAAGCAATAATCCAGCAAAGTTGGTGGTTCTGTGCAGTCTTTTTTTTAACTAGTAAGCTGGTAGCTGACTGTGACAGGTTAGTTTATGCTTCACAGCTTTAGGGAACAGACTAAAGAGAGTGTAGTGGAAAGACAATTTGTCCTTGTCATGTGGAGCATTTTTTTTACTTTTGGACTGTGCCCTTAGTCAAGAATCTTAGAATCCCTGCTGAGTTATTCACTCTTCGTCAGTCTTGGTGTACGCCTCTCTCATCATCCCAAGCTCTCACTCATGCACCATGCTTGCACTTTCTTCTCTGCTACTTTTCCTCTTGCTGTCTCCCCTCCAGTTACACTTTGACTTTGTCTTTTCTTTTGCCTCCCACTGCTTTCTTAGCAGAGCGCAGTCTTTCAGAGTTAGCATGCTGCCCGTCTGTCACAGTTGGGATGCCAGTCTTTCTTTTTTTCCTCCTATTTGAGGTTTCTCTTGATCCCTTGTCTTTCCGGCTGGTTGACTGTATTTCTATCTTTTGCTGTGAAAAACCTTCTCATATTTTGTCACAGTACAACAAGAAACTTCAATGTATATTATCTGGATTCTATTTGATAAAGCTGCACAAAGCAAATTATAAATATGAAGTGGAAGAAAAAGATACATGTTTTTTTTTTTTTACAAAAGAAATCTGAAAAGTGTATACAACCCACTTTACTATGATACCCATTAATACAATCTTGGAAAACTTTTTTCTCTATTGACAGGACAACGTTATTTCATGTACATCACAAAAGTTTGCCTTTATGTAATAATGACAGAGAAGAAAGTCATTGTTAAATTAAAATATTTGCAGAATGCCTCAAGCCATGTAAGAGAAACAGAAAGCAGGTGAAAGAAGAAACTCTGGACAGATAGGACCTCATTTGAACAGTTTGCCAAACATGCAAATGTCTGTTGAAACTCATTAAATAACACTTAAATCACCATAACCAAAGTAAAATGAGGTGGTGGCAGCATTATGCTGTGGGGATGCTATTGCTTTGCCAAGGACAAGAAGGCTGGTCAAGGTAGATACGAAGATGGACTGGGCTACATACAGGGCAATCGTGGAAGATCTTGGTAGAGGTTGCAAAAGACTTGAGGCTGTGGCAGAGGTTCACCTTTAGACAGGACAATGACCCTAAACATACAGCCAGAGCTGCAAACAGTTTAAAACAAAGCATATTCAAGGTTTTAAAATGATCCATTTTAAAACCTTAATTGAATTTAGAATCTGTTGCAAAACTTGAAAGTTGTTGCTCACAGCCACTCTTCATCCAAACTGACTGAGCTTCAGCCATTTTGCAAAGAAATAAATGCTAAAATGTCAGTTTCAATTCTGAAAGTTTAAAAAGTTTGAATACTTTTGTAGAGCACTTTATTAGGCAAAAATCATTTTGTTGCCTGTCTATGTGTGCATATTTGTGTTTGTTTAAATAAATAATCCAACTTTGCTTTCTTGTTAAATCTTTCTAAAAGATCATAACACTGAAATAAATATGTGGTAAATGAGGAGCGAATGTGGGTAACCATGTACAAATTTTCTTAAAACATGTTCAAAATCTTTCTATGTTTCTAAAAAGTCATTTTTTTGTAATATTTTAAAGTGGTCTTAATGAGTACTTCTTCAGGTTTTCCAAAGGTCTTAACCTTTTTCTTTCTTTTTTCTTTACTCATTTTCAGTCCAGTCCTTGACCAGAACTGGCCCTGACAATTTACGCACCTTTCCACTTCAGGAACCTTCTCTAAGGAACCTGGGTAGTTTTCTGTAGCACATAAATTCCCATTAAATTACATGGAACTTTGTTATTGTAACATGAACATCATTTTGATTCTTTGCTTCTCCATGTTTGTTTCACTTAGCCTTAGTCTTCCCTCACAACTGTCATCATTATTTGGTCATAAATTAACTAAATAAGATCAATTGAATGTTTGTCAGACCTTGTCATTCTCTATGCCTGTAACATTTTACAAAGAGAGCTTGTTGTCTACGTCCGGATGACTCACTCACCACCTTTCAGAGTTATGTGGGGTTATTTGATCTCTGTGAGAGTTTGCTGCTTCAGAAGCTGCTCCTACTTGGATTACCACTGACTTCCTCAGACATAATGGTGATGTATTTCTTGCTTATTATACCAAATTTGTGAACAGAACTATGGATGCTTAGAGTTCAGTGAAGATTCAACACAGGTTGCAGTTGATTGCATGTGGTGTGGTATGCAGATTTTAACATGGCCCTGTTTTTGCTGAAAAACACATCATTGACCATTTGATTACATGGGATGTTTTATAGTCATTGGCAGTTCAATACACAGTGCAATGCTTGCATTACAAAGAGTTCATGCTTTGCAGTGGGTTTTTGCAATGCTGGTGAGTGTATCAGATTGTTTATGTCTCTTTGCATCCATGTGTAATGTATCTGCTGGTACATCTGTGCTTGTGTTGTTTATATACATATCTCAGAATCAGAATCAACTTTATTGCCAAGTTCGTACATACAAATTTGACTCCGGTACACTTTGCTCTCTGGTTTTTGTTTTTTGCATGAAAGAATATGCATATATACAATATACAAATATATAAATAAAAAGGAGCATTTGCAACAGCTGTATGCTGTTGTTTGGTACTCTATTAAATGTTCAACAGAGAAACAGCCTGAGGGAAGAAACTGTCTCTGTGGCGGCTGGTTTTAGTAAACAGTGCTCTGTAGCAGCGGCCTGAAGGTAAAACTCTAAACAGTTTATGTGTGGGGTCTGCAGAGATTTTTGCAGCTCTTTTCTTGACCCTAGACCTGTATAAGTCCTGGATGGAGGGAAGGTCAGCCTTGATTATTCTCTCTGCAGTCCTGATTGTTTGTTGCAGTCTGGACCTGTCCTGTTTTGTGGATGAGCCGAACCACACTGAGATGGATGAAGACAGGACAGACTGAATGATGGCAGTGTAGAAGATGACTAGCAGCTCCTGTGGAAGGTTGAACTTCTTGAGTTGCCTCAGGAAGTAAAGTCTCTGCTGGGCCTTCTTTTGAACAGGGCCTATGTGTGAAGACCATCTCAGGTCCTCAGAGATGGTGGTTCCTAAGAACCTCAAGTGGTCCACAGCCGACACGGTTATGTTGAGGATGATGAGGGGGATGTATGGGGTGGTGTTCTCCGAAAGTCCACCACCATTTCCACAGTCTTGAGTGGGTTGAGTTCCAGGTAGTTCTGACAACACCAGTGTATCAGCCGATCCACCTGCTGTCTGTATGCAGACTCATCACCGTCCTGGATCAGACCAATGACAGTGGTGTCATCTGCAAACTTCAGGAGTTTCACAGACGAGTCCGCTGAGGTGCAGTCATTTGTGTACAGGGAGGAGTGGGGATAGAACACACCCCTGGGGGGCAGCAGTACGTTTTGATCTGATTCGGGGGAGGATGGCCCCCAGTCTAACCTGCTGCTGTCGGTCCGTCAGGAAGCTGTTGATCCACTGATAGGTGGAGGCTGGGACGTTGAGCTGGGTGAGCTTCTGGTGAAGGATGTCTGGTATGATGGTGTTGAAGGCTGAGCTGAAGTCTACAAACAGGATCCTGGCGTACGTCCCTGGACGGTCTGTGCATTTGTTTGCTTGGTGCCCTTGTTTTCCTGAACAGTATGTGCTCATTGCAAATTGTTCAACTTCATCCATTTTCCTTGAAATTCTACATATGTGAGCTTTTGCATTAGTTTCTACATTCAACCCACTGGGAGTCGTCTCAGTTTTTTTGAAAACTGAATGGGTTTCTTTCTAACTGTCCAAAGCATTGGAGTCATTGTCTGAGAATGGGGAGTCGTAAAACTCAATTTCCCATAGAAAAAGGTGGTGTGGGGGGTATTCTGAAGTCCAAATGTTCTTATCTCATGCACTATTAAGCAAGGCAGTCGAGTGTGTGGGTAACATGCTTTAGAGTTCGTCTGTCACAGCCTTGGGGCCTGTTGTGCTCACAGACACACATATGCACATGTAAAAAAAATGCATATTCAGACTCGTTAAGACACACAAATACATACAAATGGAGGCATAAAAACACACACCAACACACACACACACACACACACACACACACACACACACACACACACACACACACACACACACACACACACACACACACACACACACACACACACCTCTTTCTCTTAGTCATCTATTAACTCACACAAACATGCCCACAGCTTTAGGGCTCTTTAGCTCCTGTCTTATGTGGCCTTGGTTCAGATCAGAGAGGTCAACTGAGACTTTCGCTTCATTAATCACAACTGTTAGACTGGACAGTTATTTATGTATATTTCCCCATATGTATTCACCCTGTAAACAATTCTGTGTTGAGGGTTACATTTAGAGCTAAATGTGTTTTTTGAGTCTTTGACAAAATCTGATGTACAAAAATGTTTATGCAAGTATACTAAAGTATATCAGATTGTAACATACTTTTACACTTTTTTCACTAGGGTAAAACGCAAAACATGCATGACATAGACAGTGCTTTTATACACATCTAAACTTAAAAATAAACATACTAGCAAGCATTAGCCATAAACATAATAGAAACCATTTGATTGCCAACTGATTGCACATGTCATGCTGAACCTTTGTAAAAATTGCTGAGTCTTTTAATAAGCAAGGAATCTGGGAGTGTTTGGCAGTGTAGAATCAAGCATCAGTTTGTCACCGTGAAACTGATGGTTCCTGTTTTGCTCTCCTTTATGTTTGTGATCTTTGAAATTATATATACATGTTTTCCCACGTGAGTGTGCATCAATGAAAAAGGCAGAATCTCCCACTGTTAAGATATGGTATGTACACTTACCTTGCACAACTTCAGGCAGAAAACCCAACCACAGATGACAAATATCAGGTGTTTCTGTCATGTGTAGAGGACATGATGTCACGTTTTTTTGCATGTGATAGCAGAAGGGGAATAGAGCAAAAGAGGGATGTATTTATGTCAGTAGAATTAACACTTAACAGTAGAGCTTTGTGTGTCCATTATTTGTTTACCATTTCAACATTATAATAGGAAATTCATGTTATGTTATGATAAAGAACAACCACACCAAAACTTTAATTATCATTCTTATCACTATGACTGATGGCAAATTACAATTGGGTCCTTGTCCAGCCTTGTTTGTCACAGTTCAACTTTTTAAAGAGTTAATGATGCTATGCACTTTGATAAGGAAGAGAAACAGTCCCAGAGCATCACAGATCCTCCGCTTTACTGAGGAGTGGGCACAGGGTGCTTTTCCAAAATACTCCGCCTTGGATTTAAACCAGACCCACACATTGTTTGCTGAAAAGCTCAGTCTTAGTCATAGCACACAGTTCCAGTTCCAGTTCAAGTCCCTGAACAAATGACAAGTGCCTTTTTGAATGGCATGTTCTCTTATCTTTCCAATTTCGAAGAGTGGCTAAGAGAAATGGATCTCTATATCACATTATATTTACACCCCAGTTACCATTTAAAGTTTCTTAGTCAATCAGATCAACCTGAAAAAGTTAAGTTAAAATACAAAATGCTTTATTTACCATTATAGAAAGTGTTATGGGTGCCTAAAATTGTGACAGAGATTTTGTTACAAACTACTGATGTCACTCTTGAAAAAAGGTGACTGGCTGTGGGAAAACCAGGAACAAGTCTACCCGGGGTCGTTTTGAGTTATTTACAGATCCTGAAAGAGTGGAGTCTAAGCTTTCCAATGGTGTCAAAGAATTGAAGAAGATATGACCATCTGAATGTCTGCGCTCGCCAGACTACTTTTCTGAGAAATCAGCCCTGAAAGATTCATTGTTAGCTCTCCCTGAAAGCAGGGTGGTGACAAAAGTTTCTAATTTGAATAACTTTGAATAGCCCACCTCCACCAGCAGTTTGTCAACAGAAGCTCCTACTGACTGCAACAGACTTCTGTCACTGAACTCATAGTAGTATTTTTCTATGTAAAGATAATTTACAGAACTGCATTACAATTTATTATTTATATTATTTATGTCTGCAAATTTCATCATGACTGCAACCTTATATCTGCATCCTGGTTTGGTTTCCTCTTGTTTTTAGATAAGTCTCACTTAAAGTTCCAGTCTATTAAATGTTCTGCCTCAGGCAGAGTTTGACATCCTGTCTCACAGCAATTACCAAAATATTAGGGTAATATGGATGTGTTCTTCTTAATATGTAATATGAAATGTCCAAAGATTATTGTAGCATGCAGAAATATTGTTGCTCAGTCTTCATTTTATGTGTGCAGGTATGAATAGAGCTATGGGCTAATAGTTTACACCTTTTGAATACGTGTTAATCTAGAAGAGGCTGGTGCTGCAGCTACTTAATCTGTACCTGTCAAATTTTATGTCTGCAAACCTCTTGACTTTAATGGACCCAGGAAGAGAAATGGGCAATAACTTGACTTTGATCATGTGACAAATGTGATTTTTATTTACAACTCTATACACATTACAAATTGCCTATGTCACAGTGTCACACCATCATCCTCTTCTGTGTGCTATTCACTGTGGTGCTTTGTGGTGCTGGGCATGTAATGTCCTCCGCTTCATCGGAACAGAAAGGCCTGATCTTTGAATAAAGATAAGTTTGCCTGTCCGTGGCCAGTCCAGGTGCAGGCAGGGCAGGAACACAGATGACAGGGGGTAGAACTTCCGGGTCACACAGCAGCTGAAAGCTAACAGGATCTGCGTTGCTGTGAGTCCTAGCTAAGACCATACCAGGTCTTTTGGCATCAAAGCTGTTAATAAAAGCACACAAAAGACAATTAAGATATTGCTTGTCTCTTTGTTATTGACAAATACAGATTGTGGAAGTCTGCATAATAGATACCTGAAGTGCTGATAACTCTTAATCTGTGGGAGCTTTCGGAAGTAGGTACTCAGGTGTGCCTGCCAGTCAAACGTGTTGGCTAACACCGTGCCATCTTCCAGTCCGACCAGCTGTGGGATGTTGAGGCAACTTTCAAGAGAGCTGTTTTCCACTATCTGTGCACAGAGGGACCATAATAGAAATAAGCATATTAGTTTTAATGCATATGACTGACTTTCTTCTTCGATTTTCTATCAGATGGAATAGACTTACTTTGGCGATATCTGCCAATGTGCTGACCCTGGTTCTCTATGCTTGTTTGATAAGCCCAAAGCCACAGTCCGGGTCAAATTTGGTGTGGCCAGCAATTGGGAAGTGGATGTTTAGTGTAGAGTGAAGCTTGTGTGCGTGCAACCCACCAGGCGCCATACCACGGCATAAAATAGTTTTTGTTTTGCCCAGTCCAGTTGTCACACTGAAGATCCACATCAGTTTCTCCAAATCCGAAATGAGTGAGGAAGTGGTGCATGTAGCTGATGACTTCATTGCTCCCCTTCCCTGATGACATGCCTTCATCAAAATTCACCTGTTTCTGCAGGCCTTTATAGAAATAAACATCTGACACAAAATCCAACACATCTAGACACAAAACATAAAAATAGGTATTTGTTTTAATTTTTTTTCAACCTAAACCTTAGATTAAAAATAATTTCAACTTGCACATTTTGCAATAAAACAAAAATCACTATTTTCTCAGAAATTGACGGTTTTTTCTCATTTTTTTTGTTTGTGCTCTGCCGACTTGTTCCTGGTTTTTTTGTGGCATGTCACAAATGTAGTCAAATTGAATGCAGGATTTGTCTTAAATTTTAAGTGTGCGTTTATAACACTGCAGTACAAGATTAATTGTAGGCTGTTTTTCGTGTCTTTATTTGGGGTACTAATACTAGTACTAAAAATTACGAAGAGCAGCCTCAGGTAAGGGTCTTTTATCAGTTTTCAAATATATCTTAATATCTTTCCGAAGTAATTTTTTATGTGTAATATTGATAACTTTTGTGTTTTTTGGACAATCACAAAAAACTCGCACACACTTTTAGTGAGTAAGTAGTGCAGAGTTCGAGAGACAGTGTGTGAAGTGCAAAGTGAGCAGAACACAGCCTCTTACAGCACTTGGCCAACAGCATGTTGCGTTGGCAGAGGAACTGTCAGTTTTGAACATCTGACAGCGTTGATCAGATGTGTTTGTGTGACTATTTCTCTGTTTGAGTAAAATCACAGTGAGCAACTCAGTTTTGTTGGGAATGACAAGTTAGGTCTCAGGAAACATGTAGAGTTAAGCAGTAATAAGCACATTAAAGAAGCCTTAACAGTTAATAAAAGGATGTGATTATGGTATATATCAGTTCAGACCTTTTTGAATACATGAAAAGGATTTACAGTGCACATTTCGTCACAAACCTAAATGTATATTATTGTGATTTTATGGGACAGTCCAACACAAGGAAGTTCACAATTGTGAAGTAAAAGGGAAAGGATACATCACTTGTTTTTTTTTTCTAAAATATAAAATTGTGTAAGTATTTGTCTGTCTTCTTTTACATGTACATGAACTTTGATGATTCTTAATCTAAAAGGTCCAATTTGTTGATGCCCCCACCATTGCCAACAATAGCAACTTTAACTATTTTGTAAACATCTTTCACGAGGTTTAGGAGTGTGTTTATAGTGAGATGAAAAAAACAGAATTGCAGCCTCCGCTCTAATTCATCCAAAAGGTGTTCAAGAAGGTTGAGGTCAGGACTCTTGTGCAGGCCAGTCAAGTTTCTCCACACCAAACTTTATTCACCTGCGGTCACAGCAGTGAAGGTAACACCCAAATTCATTGATTTGGTGGTGTGACCCAATACCTTTGGCAATATAGTGTAACATTGTAGAGAAGTTTGAAGCAGGATTAGGTTAAAAAGCAATATCCCAAAATCACTAAGAGCTGTTTGTTTTTTTTAAAATCAAAAAATAAAAAGACTTGACTATTCTCCTATACTGGCTGGCATTAATCAGAGAATCACCCAAGGGGCCCACTGTAACTCTGAATGAGCTGCAGAGATCCACAGCTCAGGTGGGATAATCCTCTGATAGGAAATCTATTGCCTTCCACAGGCCTGTTGAAGGCTGCAAAACACCCTTTAGCAGAGCAGTGATTATAAACATACAGCCATGTCATCACTCAAAGTATTGAACATGCTCTTTAAGTAGGACACCTTTATGTACCTGTCCTTCTTGGCGTCCGTCGGGGGTGCTGGACAGTGCCCCTCCCGAGGACACCGTTATTCTGCTGGGGGCCCACGTGGGAAACGACAGCGACACCTGGAGAGGCGTGATCGGGAGGAATGGCCTCCCCGATCTGAATCCGAGTGGTGTTTTGTTATTGGACTTCTGTGCTAGTCACGGATTGTCCATAACGAACACCATGTTCAAACATAAGGGTGTCCATCAGTGCACTTGGCACCAGGACACCCTAGGCAGGAGGTCGATGATCGACTTTGTTGTCGTATCATCAGACCTTCGGCCGCATGTTTTGGATACTCGGGTGAAGAGAGGGGCTGAGCTGTCCACTGATCATCACCTGGTGGTGAGTTGGATCCGCTGGAGGAGGAGAAAGCCGGACAGACTCGGCAGGCCCAAGCGCATAGTGAGGGTCTGCTGGGAACGCCTGGCGGAGCCCTCGGCCAGGGATGTATTCAACTCCCACCTCAGGGAGAGCTTCGACCAGTTCCCGGGGGATGTTGGAGACATAGAGTCCGAGTGGACCATGTTCTCTGCATCTATTGTCGATGCTGCTGCCCATAGCTGCGGCCGTAAGGTCTGCGGTGCCTGTCGTGGCGGCAATCCCAGAACCCGGTGGTGGACACCGGCAGTAAGGGATGCTGTCAAGCTGAAGAAGGAGTCCTATCGGCTGTGGTTGGCTTGTGGGACTCCTGAGGCGGCTGACGGGTACCGTGAGGCCAAGCGTGCTGCGGCCCGGGCTGTGGCAGAGGCAAAAACTCGGGCCTGGGAAGAGTTCGGTGAGGCCATGGAGAAGGACTACCGGTTGGCCTCGAAGCGATTCTGGCAAACCGTCCGGCGCCTCAGGAGGGGGAAGCAGTGCTTTGCCAACACTGTTTATAGTGGGGGCGGGAGACTGCTGACCTCGACTGAGGACATTATCGGGCGGTGGAAGGAGTACTTCGAGGATCTACTCAATCCTGCCATCACGCATTCCGTGGTGGAAACAGAGGCTGGGGACTCGGGGTTGGACTCTTTCATCACCCAGGCTGAAGTCACCGAGGTGGTTAAAAAGCTCCGCGGTGGCAAGGCTTCGGGGGTGGATGAGATCCGCCCTGAGTACCTCAAGTGTCTGGATGTTGTAGGGCTTTCATGGTTGACACGCCTCTTCAACATTGCGTGGCGGTCGGGGACAGTGCCTCTGGACTGGCAGACTGGGGTGGTGGTCCCCCTACATAAGAAGGGGGACCGGAGGGTGTGTTCCAACTACAGGGGGATCACACTCCTCAGCCTCCCTGGTAAGGCCTACGCCAGGGTATTGGAGAGGAGAGTCCGACCGATAGTCGAACCTCGGCTTCAGGAGGAACAGTGTGGTTTTCGTCCCAGCCGTGGAACACTGGACCAGCTCTATACCCTCTACAGGGTGCTCGAGGGTTCATGGGAGTTTGCTCAACCGGTTCACATGTGTTTTGTGGACCTGGAGAAGGCATTCGACTGTGTCCCTCGTGATGACCTGTGGGGGGTGCTCCAGGAGTATGGAATCGGGGGCCCTTTATTAAGGGCCATCCGGTCCCTGTACGAGCGGAGCAGGAGTTTGGTCCGCATTGCCGGCACTAAGTCGGACCTGTTCCCAGTGCATGTTGGACTCCGGCAGGGCTGCCCTTTGTCGCCGGTCCTGTTCATAACTTTTATGGACAGGATTTCTAGACGCAGCCAAGGGCCAGAGGGGGTCTGGTTTGGGGACCAGTGGATTTCGTCTCTTCTTTTTGCGGATGACGTGGTCCTGCTGGCCCCCTCTAGCCAAGACCTACAGCATGCGCTGTGGCGGTTCGCAGCCGAGTGTGAAGCGGCTGGGATGAGGATCAGCTCCTCCAAGTCCGAGGCCATGGTACTCGACCGGAAAATGGTGGCTTGTCCTCTTCAGGTTGGAGGGGAGTTCCTGCCTCAAGTGGAGGAGTTTAAGTATCTCGGGGTCTTGTTCACGAGTGAGGGAAGAATGGAGCGGGAGATCGACAGACGGATCGGTGCAGCTGCCACAGTAATGGGGGCGCTGTGCCGGTCCATTGTGGTGAAGAGAGAGCTGAGCCGAAAAGCAAAGCTCTCAATTTACTGGTCGGTCTACGTTCCTACCCTCACCTATGGCCATGAACTTTGGGTCATAACCGAAAGAACGAGATCACGGATACAAGCGGCTGAAATGAGCTTCCTCCGTAGGGTGGCCGGGCACTCCCTTAGAGATAGGGTGAGGAGCTCGGCCATCCGGGAGGAGCTCGGAGTAGAGCCGCTGCTCCTCCACATTGAGAGGAGCCAGTTGAGGTGGCCCGGGCATCTATACCGGATGCCTCCTGGACGCCTTCCTCGGGAGGTGTTCCAGGCACGTCCCACCGGGAGGAGGCCCAGGGGACGGCCCAGGACACGCTGGAGGGACTATGTCTCTCGGCCGGCCTGGGAACGCCTTGGGCTCCCCCTGGAGGAGCTGGAGGAGGTGTCTGGAGAGAGGGACGTCTGGGCGTCTCTGCTGAGTCTGCTGCCCCCGCGACCCGGTCCTGGATAAGCGGAAGACGACGAATGAACGAACCTTTATGTACAGTAAATCAATAAAATTCTTGTTGAATAAAAATGCTATCAATGCAGCTGCGTATGTACAACTAAAATCAAACTTCTGCACCCATTCTTGAATCTAATTCTTGAAACATCTTGAAAATTTATCTATAAAATGGTGTCCGTAGGTGTATTATTATGCGAAGAATTAGCCTCATGGAATGTTTTATGCCAAAAGGAAAAAAGCCTGAAGCTGAGCCCATTAAATTGTTTCAATTGGTGCTCAGGCCCCCTCTCAGTCCAGCAAGTTTTTATGAGGGTATATTTCACTGACTCACTGGCACAGCTGAGCAGGGAAATCCTTGTCTTCACGGTCTAGTTGGGATGACTGACTGATGCAAATATGCGGCTGTTGAGTCCAGACACTGACACCATCGTCACACTGACCCCGTTAAAGCGAGCGTGGGGAGCGGGCAGACAGAGAAAACATGTTCCAAGTCATTTGTTACATCCATTTATTTTTGTGACTTAGCATGTTCAAACGGTTTCCTTATGCTGTTATGGCATCTCGTCACGCAAGGGAACTCTAGAAAGAAGAGCTGTATTTTAGATTATTTCCGATGCACTCACAAGACACTTTCTGGTCAACCGAGAAAGAAAGTGCTCGTCCACTGACTATTTGTGATGTACATTGTTGATTTATTTTTGGAGCCACTGCTTTTTCCTCTAGGCTACAGTTTTCTCTAATGATACACTAATGGTCACTCTCAAGTTTGCATGGAACTTCTGTGCTTACAATCTTGCTGCTAAAAATTCAAATGCACACTTTTAAACACAGTCTGCTTCTTTTTCAGTTTTACAATCAAATATTTTCTTGCAGTTAAATATGGATTTGAAAAGCACTCCTACTGGGCATTTTGTGAAAAAATGAAAGCTAAATACTTTCCTTTATAGTGTGATGAAAAATAACTGATTTTGGTTCAACTTAGGTAAGAAAAATGTGAAAGAATAGACTAGAATAGAATAAAAAAGGCTGCCACAGTCATAAAAGGGGATCCTGTACAGGTAGATATTAATCATGCTGCGTGTCTTTAAATTGAAATACAGAGCTTAACAAAAAGCAAATGGATCCCTCTACCCCTTCTTCTTCTATGGTAAATCAACTGTTTATATACTTGTTCCATTCTATCTATGGCAAAGACTAGCACAAAAGGATGGGTTAATGTAATCTCTGCCTTCAATTGTTCTAGGATATCCCAAAAATCCTGGACCTGTCTTTTTGTTTGAGTAAACATCTTGAGTGTGATAACACTTGAATTTTAGGTGATTTCATTAAATATGTTTAATGTGTCTAAGCCACTGTTGACAGATTACAAAAAAAAAGCTTTAATCTTGCTTTGTATGACTTCACTTTTTTTTTTCAAATCATATACCTTTTTTTAAATGGATGTAAAATAATTATAAACAGCAACAACAAAATAGCTCAGGTCAGTTTGCCCATGAACCAATTCATACCCCCAATTCATACCAGTCTAGTTTGCCCCACTCCTCACTTTCAGGTGTGATGTGTCTTATGGGTCACTTGCATGTACAGCATGTTTCAAGTTTTGACTCAGCCCAGAACTTTCCATTTCTTAATTCTCAGCCAGTCAGTGGTGTATTTACTTCTATGTTTGTTTATTGTCACATGGCAGGCTTAGTTCTGCTTCAGCTTGATTTATTTATCTATTTTACAGATGGTTTCATGTTTTCCCCAAACACCCTCTGATATAGTGTGGTGGATTTTATGATGGCAAACTGGCCAGGTCCAGCTGCAGCAAATCATCTCCAAACCCTGAAACTTCCATTCCCATGCTTCCCAGTTGGTATGAGGGTCTTGTAATGGAACAGTGTATTTGTTTAAAGCCAAACATGTTCTCTGTTTTGGTGTCTAAATATTACAATTTTAAACTCATCTATCCAAAGAGCATCATTCCAGAAGGTCTAGTGTATGTGCACGTTCTCTTTAGAAAACTTCAGTCTGGATGTTTTTAAAATGTTTCCTCTATGAAAACCTCCAAAAAAGTTACAACTTGTGCAGTCTGTTTCTGATTATACAGGTATGCAGTCACACAACAACAGTAGCAAAATTTTGCTGTTGGTTCTAAGATGACATTTTAGAGTTTTGGAGACTTCTTTTGACATGCCTGCTTTCAGGGTGAACATGCTTGGATGACCAGACCAGACCAGACCAGATGTCGGTAGATGCTTTGAAAGTCTTCCAGTTATAGACAATTTTTCATATGATAGACTGGCTGATTTTAAATTGTTTTGAGACCTCTTTAAAACCTTTTTGAGACAAATAAAATGTGACAATCTTTTCTCTAACAGCTCTTTCTATCTCACCATAGTGTTCACTTTCACTTCAGCAGTCGGAAGCTCACCAAACTAAATGTCTCAGGGTAAACCTCCTTCAAAATGCTGAGTAAAAATATGTTAACCACATGGGCATGATGTGATGTGGCAGTGTGTAATTTTAACCGTTTTAAGTGGGAATAAATAACATTGCCCGATATTTACCAGAGATCGTATTTTCCTATTACATTTTGCAGAAAATTCCAAAATTTTTTTTATTCAGTTTTATTGTTTAATGATGTCCCTTCAATTTCTTAGTTTGTTCAAAATTGTTTTACATTTAGCATTCACATGTACAAAAAAACAAGCTGTGCAAGGTGTCCTAATTGCTTAATGCCTGGTTCACAGGCAATTACAATAATCGTGATTGCTCTAAAGATTGTTGGAAGGGGGAGATGAGGTAGAAAATCGGCATAACAATCTTGCCGTGTGAACCAGGCATTACATGACTGTACTTAGCGATTGCAATCGGTTTATTTCAGTGCTTATTTGATCTAATTCTATTCATACTGTTCAACAATGCTGTTCTGAAGGTCAGACCACATGTTTTATAGGTTCTAAATAGTTCAATGGTGACAAGTTCAGAGTGTTTTAAAGATGCAGTGGTACATCTGGTCATTCACATGATATATCAGGAACCTGTAAGCTGATATGTGCATTGCCTTTTTTGTGTGAATCAGAATCAGCTTTATTGCCAAGTTCGTACATACAACAAACAAGGAATTTGACTCCGGTACACTTTGCTCTCTGGGTTTTTTTTTTTTTTGCTTTATAAGATATATTCTGCATATATCTTTATGTCCTTAAATGCACATATACAAGGTAGAATTGTGACTTCAGTATGAGGTTGTTTGGTACTCTATTAAATGTTCATCAGAGAAACAGCCTGGGGGAAGAAACTGTCTCTGTGGCGGCTGGTTTTAGTAAACAGTGCTCTGTAGTGACAGCCTGAGGGTAAAACTCTGAACAGTTTTTGTGCAGGGTGTGTGGGGTCTGCAGAGGTTTTAGCAGCTCTTTTCCTGACCCTAAACCTGTATACGTCCTGGATGGAAGGTCAGCCCTGATTATTCGTTGCAGTCTGGACCTGTCCTGTTTTGTGGATGAGCCAAACCACACTGAGAAGGATGAAGACAGGACAGACTGAATGATGGCTGTGTAGACGATGACTAGCAGCTCCTGTGGAAGGTTGAACTTCTTGAGTTGCCTCAGTGTCTCAGGTCCTCAGTGTCTCAGGTCCTCAGAGATGGTGATTCCTAGGAACCTGAAGTGGTCCACAGCCGACACGGTGTTGTTGAGGATGGTGAGGGGGACGTATGGGGATGGTGTTCTTCGAAAGTCCACCATCATTTCCACAGTCTTGAGTGGGTTGAGTTCCAGGTAGTTCTGACAACACCAGTGTATCAGCCGATCCACCTGCTGTCTGTATGCAGACTCATCACCGTCCTGGATCAGACCAATGATATTGGTGTCGTCTGCAAACTTAAGGACTTTCACGGACGATCTCCGGGGAGGTGCAGTCATTTGTGTACAGGGAGGAGTTGGGATAGAACACATCCCTGGGGGGCACCAGTACTTATTGATCTGCTGCGGGAGAAGACGCTCCCCAGTCTAACCTGCTGCTGTCGGTCTGTCAGAAAGATCCACTGACAGGTGGAGGCTGGGACGTTGAGCTGGGTGAGCTTCTGGTGGAGGATGTCTGGTATGATGGTGTTGAAGGCCAAGCTGAAGTCTACAAACAGGATCCTGGTGTACGTCCCTGGATGGTCGAGGTATTGCAGGATGAAGTGTAGACCTAAGTTAACAGCATCATCTGCCGACCTGTTTGCTCAGTAAGCAAACTGCAAGGGGTCCAGCAGGGGACCTGTGATGTCTTTCAGGTGCTTCAACACCAGCCGCTCCAAGGATTTCATGACCACAGACGTCAGGGCTACAGGCCTGTAGTCATTTAATCCTAGGATGGTGGGTTTCTTGGGCACCAGGATGATGGTGGATTGTTTCAGGCAGGAGGGGACGTCACACGTCTCCAGTGACTTGTTGAAGATCTGGGTAAAAAAATTGGTCTGAAATTAGTCTTCTTATAGTTGTGTTTTTGCAAGCCATAATAGGTCACATCTGTACAGTATTTCTTCTGGTTCTAAATCCCAACAATTATTTTGCCCTCCTGCTTAAGCTTACAGGTGCATTTGATAAAGCTGAACATAATATATTTCTCGAATGGACCCCTGTATCAGTATTCAAGTTTCTAAGATCCTGGTTCACTTAATCTTTTTCCAGTTACATAAACAATTTTCAGAATTTTCTTTCTTTGAACAGTAGGAACCTCAAGGTTCTATGTTGGTTTCTTTCTCATTTAAATTTTACATTCTACTTAATGGGAGGCTATTTAGAACACATTGAAAAACAAGTATTGTACCATAAAGTTAACACTTTTCTTTAATTTTCTCAACAACAAATTAATTGATAGGTCTTAAATAGTTGCTTTTATATAGAATATTCTTGAGTTTAGTAAGAATACAATTATTATTTTGAAAATCCGTTTATGGTTAGAACACATTAATATTTTGTTAAATTTTGGTTACATGATATCCTATTTCTCATCATGAGATGGTGCTCCCAGTCTTCATGATTCTTTTTTTTTTTTTCTTGCATTAACTTTGTAGGTAAAGTTTTTTCAAGGAAAGACTTCTAGCAAAGGTCAATGTTTTTTTCCTTTTATTCGTTTTAATGTTGGCCGTCAAGCATTTAAATTCTTTATAAAAAAGGCGTGGACCAGATTCAAATATTTCATTGGAACAAATATACTTATTACTAATGTTCATTATTGGACTATTTTTGTTTTCTACTTTTAAGATTATGTACTTTTGGAATTTGAGTTTTCATTTCTTATTGTATGCTTGAAATCTTTATTTTGTTACATCTTTTGTGTAGTGTTTATCTTATGTTGTATTGACAAAAAAGTCTGGGGTTGTGTTGTATTACATAAACAAAATACATCTAAAGTAATAAATAAATAATACAATTTAAATTTGGCATTTTGACATTGAAAACTGTAAACTTGTAAATGTATTACTTTATTATGAATTTATCACAGTTTGTAGTAATAAGTAGGAGTTTGTAGATTTTAATTGTTTTGATAATGAATGAAAATCATCAATTTTTACATACATATTGCTAAATTAATCCTGACAGAAGCAGGAGCACCGAAGTTTGAAGAAGTCCCCCTGTAAGCATTTACTCTTAAGGTTAATGCCTTTGTCCCACCTAAAAGGTGAAATGGAATTCTACCCATGGTAATACAAGCTTTAAAATATAAACACGCTTGACTTAACTCACACAACTATAAATATCTTTCAGTTTTACTGCTTGTCATGTGGCTTTCTCTGTCTGCTGTGTAAGGTTATGCTTCTACTGATGATTGTTTGTATTCCATGTGAGCACTGTTGGCCTTACTGCTCGTTAACCTTTCCTAAAACAACCTGCATGTATTAATAACACTCGGTGGTAAAGGTCAATCAATGTGTGTGTATGTATGCATGTGTGTATGTGCGTTTGTGTAATTGTTTGTCTCCTGGAATGCTTATGCAACCTAAACATGGGTAAACATAGGAGGCAATAAAGGCTTATATATGAAGTGGTGAGCATAAATTGAATTTGTTCTTAATAATTAATGGGGGTGTGGTGGTTTATTGCTTTGGTGGGCTTGTGCATCTATTGCTACATTGAAAAAGTATTTTCTGGGATGATTTGCTGTTTAATAAATTGAATCTCATAATCTTTGTCCTTGCTGCTGGCTAAAAAGCCTTTGATCTGTTCTGTTGGATCAAAATGTTAAATATATGTTTCCATTTTTAGTGTAACATTTCTTGTAAGAATTATAAATTAACTTACACTGTTTTTATTTCTACAGTGATAAACTAATGATTTCAGGCCAATGTGACCTTTGAGGATACTCTAATAGTAGTGTCTGTGTCTGCCCTGAGTGACCAATATCTATTCAAGTAGAGTCCAACTGATTTGGTGCAACTGTGTATCAGAATGTGTGTCTGAAATACAGAGCACATACAGTTTAATGTCTTTTTACATGTTCAAGCTGTGCAAAGATAACAAGTAAACTGTAGATGGGTGGGATAGTATTTTTTGTCTTCCAGTTTAAATTTGTCTTACACTCTTAGGAAGTCACAAGAAAGTTGATCTAATGTATAGTTGACCGTTATTAAGTAGTTGCTCATATAAAACCTTTGGCTATGGAGTGCAAATTAATAGCATAGTGGTGTGGTGGTTAGTACTGTAATGCCATAGCAAGGGAGAAGTTTGAATCTTTGGTGGGCAGGGTTTTCCATGTCTTTGTGGCTTGTCTCGTGTGTTTGATGGTTCATTCCTTTTACTCTAGGTATCTGCCACAGAACATAAACTTTAGAGGAGAAGCGCTCTTAAGGGGAATCACTCAATCTGGACGGCTGTTTAGGCTGGGTGATAGCCTTCAGGTCATGCCTTAGGTTTCAAATATTCAGTTATTATTCCTTATTGGAACTAAAGGAAACAAACTATCCAAGCTTGAGTAAATATGTTCATGTTGTTCAGTGCTACAAGTGGAGTTATATAGGTTTGGACCAGTAATGCCTGTTATGTATACAGTGATATTCAGTAAATAAGAATATTATTGAAAAGTTCATTTTTTCAGTAACTCAGTTCACTAAGTGAAACACATTGTATAGATTAATTACACACAGTTTGATGTTTTCAAGCCATTATTTCTGTTAATTATGGTTTGCTGTTTACAGCTAATAAAAGCACAACATTTAAGATTAGAATATTACAGTACATTAGACCAATATGACACTGTTAAACTGGGCTAGTAAAATTATACTTAGTTGTACTTATCATTGAAGCCAATTGGTTTGTCAGGCATTTGTGTTATTTGTGTTTTGACCTCATTTTGTCAAGAGCATGCTATCAGACCATGTTTTCTATGTAGTATTAATGTCAGGAACCACTTTTTTTTCACCAGCATGTGTAATGCTGCTGAAATTGAAAACATCTTGTCTGCATGCTGCATGGAAAATGTCATGTGTTGTAATTATCCCAGTTTTGAACAAAATAGGAAAGTAATTTGTATTTTTCCAGTTTTAACTTTTCATAATTTCCGTCTTGTAAAATTCACATTAGAATTAATGTCCCTCCACACTGTGAGCTCTTAATGATCAATCTGCATTAAATGTTTTACAGTTCAATAATTCCCACACAGCCCTTATTCTGAGGACAGGTTTACTTGTGAGTTAAAAAGTACATAAAAGTGAGATGGGAGGAAAGGCCTGCAGTTAACAGTTCCCTCTCTTGTTTAACCAGCTTCCAGCATTGGCAACTTTTAGGACCATGCCTTGAACACTGTGTGACCCTGAGCGAGGACATTCCATGATCTACTGATAAACTCCAACCTTTCTTGTTTCTTTGCTAAGATGGAGACAGTGAGCTGGAATAGCTGTCCTTAACTCAATGTTCTCCTTCTGTTTCCGTTTACCGCTGCTGGTATCCCTGGTCTGGTGCTTTTGTCTGTCTGTATCGCTTTCCTGTCCTCTAAACCTCCTGTCGGTTGAGGTAGAGGCAAACTCTTTTCCAATTTTTCTCTGCTGGAGCCCCCTTCCTGTTAAAATGGAGTTTGTCCCTTCACTGTTGATTCCATCCTGTGTTTGCTACAGTCAGTCATTTTCTACCGCTTATTCCATAGTGGGTTGCAGGGAAGTTGGTGCCTATCTCCAGCAGTCTATGGGCAAGAGGCAGAGGTACACCCTGGACTGTTCGCCAGTCCATCACACAAACAACACACAAACAACCATGCACACACTCATTCATACACCTAAGAGAAATTTAGAGACCGATTAACCTAACAGGCATGTCTTTGGACAGTGGGAGGAAACTGGAATACACGGCGAGAACCCACGCATTCACAGGGAGAACATGCAAACTCCATGCAGAAAGACCCCGAGCTGGGAATCAAACCCAGGACATTCTTGCTGCTAGGCAACAGTGCTATCAACTGCGCCACCGTGCAGCCCGCAAGACTTGATACAATGAATTCATAAAACCTTTTTAGATTGAATTGTATTGGCTTGTAATTGGATTTAACTGAACTGTATCAAAGCAGAGTTAAATGTGACTGTTTTTAATATGATTTCAACTGGATATTGCTCATTATTTCTCTATATGTCAATATGTCATTTATTGTGAACTGGTGCTATTTAAAATGGATTCAGTCAAATTTAGTAATATGAGATGAAATGTATCTTTTCTGTGAATGTGCTGTTTTTTTTTTCTAAGAGATATCTCATATGGAACTTTGTGATCCTTAATTTAATAGGAGATCTGTGATTGGCTGACTATTTATGATGTCTTTAACCCTTGAAATATGCTTTCCCACTGTCATTTCATTTGAATAAGTATGTCATGGAGAAGGACTTCCGTTGGCCTCAAAGGAATTCTGGCAAACCATCTGGCGCCTCACGAGGGGGAAGCAGTGCTTCGCCAACACTGTTTACAGTGTGGGTGGGGAGCTGATGACCTCGACTTGGGACATTATTGGGCAGTGGAAGGAGAACTTCGAGGATCTCCTCAATCCTGCCATCACGCATTCCCTGGTGGAAACAGAGGACTTGGAGTTGGACTTTTTCATCACCCAGGCTGAAGTCACCGAGGTGGTTAAAAAGCTCCACAGTGGCAGGGGTTCAGGGGTGGATGAAATCTGCCATGAGTACCTCAAGTCTCTGGATATTGTGGGGTTATCATGGTTGACATGCCTCTTCAACACTGTGTGGCGGTCAGGGGCAGTGCCTCTGGACTGGAAGACCAGGGTGGTGGTCCCCCTTCATAAGAAGGGTGACCAGAGGGTGTGTTCCAACCATAGGAGGATCACACTCCTCAGCCTTCCTGGTAAGGCCTATGCCAGGCTACTGGAGAGGAGAGTCCGGCCATAGCAGTGTGGTTTTTGTCCCGGCCGTGGAACACTGGACCAGCTCTACACCCCCTGCAGGGTGCTTGAGGGGTAATAGGAGTTTGCCCAACCGAGCCACATGTGTTTTGTGGACCTGGTGAAGGCATTCGACTGTGTCGCTCGTGGTACCCTGTGGGGGGGGTTCTCCAGGAGTACGGAGTCGGCGGCCCTTTATTAGGGGCCATCTGGTCTCTGTACAAGTGGAGCAGGAGTTTGGTCTGCATTGCCGCCACTAAGTCGGACTTGTTCCCAGTGCATGTTGAACTCTGGCAGGGCTGCCCTTTGTCAGTGGTCCTGTTCATAATTTTTATGGACAAGATTTCTAGGCGCAGCCAAGGGCTGGACGGTGTCTGATTTGGGGACCAGCGGATTTTGTCTCTTCTTTTTTGACATGGTCCTGCTGGCCCCCTCTAGCCAAGACCTACAGCATGCACTGGGGTGGATTTGCAGCCGAGTGTGAAGTGGCTGGGATGAAGATCAGCTTCTCCAAGTCTGAGGCCATGGTTTTTGACCGGAAAAGGGTGGCTTGTCCTCTTCGGGTTGGAGGGGAGCTCCTGCCTTAGGAGAAGTGGAGAAGTTTAAGTATTTTGGGGTCTTGTTCACAAGTGAGGGGAGAATGGAGTGGGAGATCGACAGACGGATCGGTACAGCTGCCGCAGTAATGGGGACGCTGTGCAGGTCCGTTGTGGTGAAGAGAGAGCTGAGCCGAAAAGCGAAGCTCTTGATTTACCGGTCAGTCTACGATCCTTCCTTCACCTTTGGCCATGAGCTTTGGGTCATGACCAAAAGAACGAGATCCCAAATACAAGTGACTGAAATGAGCTTCCCCTGCAGGGTGGCCGGGCACTCCCTTAGAGATAAGGTGAGGAGCTCGGCCATCCGGGAGGAGCTCAGAACTGCTAGAACTGCTGCTCCTCCACATTAAGAAGAGCCAGTTGAGGTGACTCGGGCATCTATTCTGGATTCCTTCTGGAGGCCTTCCTCAGGAGGTGTTCCGGGCACGTCCCACCGGGAGAGGCCCAGGTGACAGCACAGGACACGCTAGAGGGACTATGTCTCTCGGCTGGCCTAGGAATGCCTTGGGTTCCCCCTGGAGGAGCTGGAGGAGGTGTCTGGGGAGAGGGATAACATGCAAATAGCATACCTCTTATCAAATTGACGTTGCTTTTTGAAGATCCTGTTTTCTAAGGCCTTTTGTCATAATCTGCACCTGTTAATGTTTTTGTTGATTGCATTCATCTGTTTTTCGTGTAGTTCTTTTCACCTTAATGTTTTTTTGCTATCCTTTCATTTTTGGGTCATCTGTTCTCATCCCAGGATTCCCGTGTTTCCTTCACCTGCCGATGTCCTGTTGCTCCACAGATTCAAACTATGACACATTTAACATTTTCTCTATAAACATTTATGTCTTAGTGTCTAAATAGTCTCAAGAGAAAATGTGTCAAAAACACTACTGGTCACTAGTACAGTATCAGAGAAGACAATGCATGTAAGAAACAGACTAGAAACCTAGAAAATATTACCTTAGTGTAAAAGTATTGCTTATAAGTTGCAGATGATTTTCTTGCAAAAATATGAATTTGTTATTAATGATATTTAGATGGATATATTTGCATATGATAATAAGGTATAAATGACATCTGGTATATAATAAGGTATAAATGACATCTGGTAAATGTAAATGAATGACACACTCAACCAGAGACCCCCTAAGGAAAAAGTGGCACCCATAAACGTTTAGCTTCTTGTTTGAAATAGACCTCTTTACCGGCCTGCTCATTGTGAGAATCTGTGTCTTTGGAGTGTCAAGGATCAGCAACATGCACACAAGTTCAGCTTTCATTTAATTGCAACTCACCAAAGACCCAATTTTGAGTCCCAATCCATGTTTGAGAAAAAGCAGCTAACACAAGCCACTGCGGATGAACATTTCATGTTTTTCCTCGGTGTGTGATTTCCAATCTGACTGAGGCATGATAACGGCGACATTGCTGTTACTCATTCCTTCAGATCCTCTGGCTCCATCTCTCCTAATCAGATTTCTCTGGTTGGGTTATTTATCATCGCCAGCTCTGACTGTGAGTGATGCTTGGCTAATGGGTTTAGCATTCAAATCTGCCAGCTTGATGCGACAGAATCCCAACCAGGGTTGTCATTCCTGTGGCAGCAGCAGCTTCACAGTGCCGTGAATAAGAGGAAAATAACATGATGGAATTTGCATTTGTGTCATGTTTTTTTAAGCATTTGGTTCAATTTATATTGATTTTATAGGTGCTCCAGTGACATTGGGACACAGAGGAAGAGGAATGGAAGAAATGAAAGATGCAAAAAGAAATAAGGAAAAAAGGAAGGGATACAGGGAAAAAGTATGAAAGTAGGAAAAGAAAGGAGAGGGGGAAATAAGGGAACTAGGAAAGAAGGAAACAGAATAAATAAGAAAGAGAGAAGTAAGTGGAAAAGAAGAAAGGAAATGGAAGACAAGAAATAAGGACAGAACAAAGGAAATAAGGAAAAAGAAGAAAAAAATTAAATAGGAAAGAAGGAGGAAAATAAGGACAGAAAAAAGAAATGGGAAAAAGAAAGAAAGAAAGAAATAAGAAACAAAAGAAAGATCATAACTAATCAAGAAAGAAAAGAAGAGAAAACACAGGGTTGAAGAAGATAGGAAAGGATGAAATAAGAACAGGAGACATGGATGAAATAAAATGGATGAAAGGAAATGATACTAAAGAGCAACAAAATGAAGCAAGAAAAGGAATAAGGAAATAAAACTTAGGAGTAGAAAATAAAATGTTAAAGGAAAGAAAGAATTAAACAAAGAAGGAGGGAAAAGGGAAAAAATAGTTAACAAAAAAGGGATGAAAGAGGAGTGAGAAAATCAGGAAAAAATGAAGGAAACTTCAAAACTTGAAGAAAGGTAATGAAAAACTTAGAAAAGAAAGAAGGAATTAAGGGCAGAAGGAGAGAAAAGAGGAGTAAAGAAAGAAGGACCAAAATAAGATGGAATAATTATCACAAGACTGACAAAGCACTACCTACCCATATATATATATATATATATATATATATATATACGGTGTGTATATATATACACAGTGAATTAATACAGCCTGCTGTCCAGCTACTTTTCATTTCTAATATGCATCACTTTTTTTCTATAGTATACAAGACAGAAAACAGAGAGACACCCATCTCCGGATGAATTTGTAAAATATCCATCCAAACAGGAACTCCTACAAGGTGATGAGCTCACTCTCATAACCAAGACAATATGGTGTTGAATGACATCTATGGTTATGAGACTAATTATAAGTCATAAACCAACAGATGTGAGAAATTCTGTCTTCTGTCTCTTTTCCTGGCTGCACCTGCGCTACGTTTCAGCAATATATGGAACTGCTGTTGTCTAACAGGTCTGCATGTCTCTCTGTTTGCTATAATCTGCAGTAATGACAGAACTGCAAATTACCAGACAGCTGCTAGTCAGGCTTCACTTCTTTTTTTCCCCCACATGATATGTGGTTAAGCGTCAGGTGTATCATTTTCGAATGTTCCATCTAGGACTGTAAATTAACAGCGAGCAGTGATAACGAGACAGCATGTACATGTGTGTGTGTGTGTGTGTGTGTGTGTGTGTGAGCATGTTTGACTGTGCGACCCTTTATTCTTTACTGCTCAGCCACCTGCTTCATGTAAATAGCTCTTCACATGTGGATGAAAACTATGCTACCCATGGGAAACATTGTGGAACAATTTTACTGCATCGCCTGATCAGTCATTAATATCCTGAATATATATTGCAGCATTACACCAGGAAAAGAAAGGAAAAGTTCAAATCTTTATTAAAACAATTTTAAAAGGAATTTGTGTTACTGAAGTAAATATAGACTTGCTCTACAAACCAATTATTCCAGGCAAGTCTGGACTTGAACAAACACTTAAAACAGTCATAAACCAAGCTGACCAGGATTTCTTGTCTCCAAGTAAAAATAAAACCAAAAACTAACTGGTTTTACAAGTATGTCTCAAAGCACACCTGTATGACTTTTTAAAGCTGAACAAACTTGGTAATCAAACTGTCAATCATTTCAAGGAAGAGATGATATTACCACAAAGGAGTGTGTGTGTGTGTGTCAGTTGCTGTGTTTGAGTGTGTACGGCAGAGAGAAAGAATAGGGTAGTTTGTGGTTTTGGTGTATTCCCACAGCTGATGATTTAGGATGTGAATGCCATCTCTGGTTGGAAAGCTAATTGATTTCCTACGTTTCCTTGTTTCAACCTGTATAGCGGTTACATCTTAATCCAAGTATTCCTTGCTAAAAAAATCTAATGGTTCTCTCCAATGTCTGATTGCCCTATAGCACTTTCCCATCCAGAAATTCATTTCAATAAACATTCATCACAAGTAGGTTAATAGATCCTTGAGTTGGTGCATCTTTTGGAGTTAGTGGCAGGTGGAAGTGCTTGTTATGTGGAACATGTCTACGTGTCTACGCAGCACGTCCCAGCGTGACTTCTTGTCTCCCACTTAGCTTTGTAATTACCTTTCCCTGCTATGACTTTTAATTGGAGTTGGGTGAAATCGCTTGTGCATACATGCAGATGCACAGATTAACATGGGTAAAATCAAACTGTGCCACAGAAACAGGACAAAACCCGTACAACAAGTGTTTGTAACTAAATTGCAGCTCCACATTGACACAGTGGATCTGTATTTATATGTAGTGATCACATTTATTGTTATCTGATACAGTTTATGTCCCAGAGAAAGGGAAGTGACACTTTGACAATCTGGTTTTTCAGGTGCAGTGCACTGAGTATAGTGCAAGTGACAAGTCCCACCTTCATTTTGATTTACAGGAAATATTAATTTAATAATGAAAAAATTTTTTTTTTACTTTGCATATTTTATTTCTTTATATTATAGATGTACCAATTTCTGTTGGAAAGCTATGAACTGCTTGAATCGATTTCAGACCATTCAGGATTTTGGTCAATTCAACCCTTCACTATTTCAAACCCCTATTTTGTACCTGTGTTGCCACCTCATTATTTCCATTTCATACCCATGAAGCCATGGTGATAGAACCATTAATGACTCATTCAAATAAATAGTCATAAAAATACGGAAAGCTTATTGATTTCATTAAACTATACATCATTTTCTTTTCACTAATTGGTCAAGTAGACTCTGACCTCTGATCAAACCAACCTTCTCATATTTACAGAGGCCATAAAACCATATCTCCCTACAGTAGACTATTGGGGGTCATTCTTTGTTGAATGGGTATAAAATGTGCAGGTATATGAGATCTGTACCTAAATCATTCATGTGCAATAAGCATATTGTCATGCACCAGGTTTGAACTACGGGTAGGTTTTGCTGTGAGCCACACAGGAAGAGAAATCTCGTACAGTAACATCATGTGGTTCAATTTGCACTTTCAAAGTGTTAATGCAACAGGAAAAGCAGCCATGCATGCAATTAGAAGTGAGCTGGATAAAACTGGCTTTCTGTTTGTTGAGCTGAAAACACACTACCTGGAGAAAGCCCATGATGTTACAACTTAATGCGTTCATATTTTTTCCTTACATTTTTGTTTGAGATGATTACTGTATTATACCTCGGATTTAATTGCTTTATTCATAATTTATTGAAATGACAAAACCTGAACTTTGATTATTCTGACAGAAGATACAAATGTTTTCAATTTTCCTCATTTACAGTGCTGGCAGAGTGACAATAAATTAAAGAGGGGATGGCAGACAGCAGGGGAAAAGAAAAAAAAGAAAACCAGCAGGAAGAATTTATGATAGCCCAACTTAAATTATCTTAGGATGTCTGAGACGCTCTCTGAAAAATCCCCTCCAGGCATGTTAGCGGATTATATAAAAAATACTCTTTACAACAATAACATGCATGTGTCACATTTTCCCACAAGGATCATAAAGGCTGATTTGAATGTCATCACATTTCCTCTATTTTATTTTAAAAGTTTAATTCTTGGGTAAATTATTCTAGGAAAGGTCCAATATCAGTATATATTAATGCAGTTTTTAAAAAGCAAACTTTACCTTTTGCCAGTAACCCTGACGATGTCCCACACAAGTGGAGACTTATTCCTAATGTGAGAAAACATTTTGGAAAATATTTTCATCTCAAATTAAAATTCTAAGGGAAGTTTAAACCCCTTAGTAAAATGATCATGTATGCAAAATTAAAAGAAAAATAAATTATATGAATACAAAAAGAGCATTGGAAAGCAAACAAGATTTTCCCATCTTTGTCTTGTTGTCAGTCTGCTGGTCTTTCTACAAACACTAAATCTGTGGTTGTGGCCATGGTGGACGCCATTGCTCATCAGAGAGTGTTTGTGTGTCTCTCTGTGTGTGTGTGTGTGTGTGTGTGTGTGTGTGTGTCCATGTGTGGGTGTGTGTAATTTTGTGACAAGAAAGCCACAGATTATTGCACATGAAATGTTATTCATACAAAGCAGCTCTAGCGTGACTATCCCCTTGCTACAGTCCTCAACAGCCTATTGGAGAAATACAACAGAGCAAATCTCAGTGAAAATAACTGTCTGCAAATCTCATGGGGAACAGACTCTCTCACCTCTCTTTATTCCTGAATATTATTCTGTTTTTCAAGACACTTGCATGTTGGAGTTGACAAAGAAAGTGTCTTTACTCCTTCTTCTAATGAAGAGAATGGTCCCACACATTAGTGTGCAGGGTGTAGTTAAGCACAAGTGCCTTCTTGTGTTGCTATGGAACTTTAAATGGACCGAATACAAGGATGTCTTTCATTTATGAACTTATAATTCGTAAGGAAAGAGCTGGTGAGTGGATGTCATACGGACTCTGTTTGCTTATGTAAAAACACAGATTCTTAAGGGAAACATTTGGGATATGATCTGCTGCATTAATACCTGTTTTGCTCTCTTTCTGTTAATTTGGTATCCTTGGAAATTGACATTTTAAACAGTTTTAGTATCCTATGTAAGCAATACCATGATTAACCCAGTTGGCCTTAGTAATAGCATACACAAGTCTCACCATATTCCCTAATGCAGATCCTAACCACATCTGAGAGATGTCCAAAAGGTTGCCATCATTTCCAAATACAACCAGAAGATGAAATGCATTGAACACAGCAATTTTCCTGTATTCCACTTAGCCTTCCTGTCTTGTCTTTCACTGCCTGAATAAATTGTAGACATGTCTCGACATGCCTTAGAAGACACAGTTTCCTGTTAAATAGCTTCTTACACTACTGAATGTCCTCTGACTTCATCTTCAACACTTTGCTGATGCTGATAATAGCTAACTTTGAGTCTTCTTTCCTTAGTAATTGAGTCTACGCTGTAGAGTAACGCTGTTAACATGACCTGTTAGGGTAGCACTTCGGTCTGATGTATTGACTGAAATAAAAAGTTTGGGTGTTTGAGTTTTTGACCTGTCAGTCACCAGTCAGGTCCAATACAGCTGAAAATTGGTTGATTTTGGTCGGCAGATGATTTCTTAGAGCATCTTTACTTTAAACAGCATATTTAAACCTCACAATTTGTTTAAAGGCCAGCTAAACTAAACTTATACATCACCTATTAGCATTTTACAGTTTGAAAAATGGTTTAAACTGTGGTTAGAGACTTGATCCGTCTAGTATCTTTGGCAAAATGAATTTAAATGACTAGGAGTCAGATTCTTTATTAAGATACATTCTGTGTGGAGTAACAGAAACCGATTTATCCTATGTATTTATTATAGCAACATACAAAGCTCTTTACATTCATTGGCACCTCTGTTAAGCATGTCTAACAATCCCTTAAAATAATTTCACCTGTTTTGCAGTCCAGTTCTCTAGCAATAAGCTCACTGCAGAGGTTGGTAAAACAAACATGTGTCTTTATCTAGCCTTGGCACAGTTCTCTTGTCTAAAAGAAGCGGTCCAAAAGTGTGGAGGGTGAAGTCTTTACAGTCTTCTTCGTCATTTCCTCTGGGCATTCCAAAACCGATGCTGAAGAGACCATTTATAACTAGATTGGCATTTCATACAATCCGAGAATACGGCTGTTGTTTAATTGGCTTCAAATAATCACCTTATGTAATATTCAAATAATCTTCTTTGATCTTTAGGTCACTACTGTAATTGTATGGCCTCTGTGAAAAGTATACAAGAAGAACAGCCCTGTGAAGTCTGAATTTAAACTGGAAAAGACAGAGGTCTCCGAGCAATGTGGAGGTCAGTATCCAATATGGCTGCTGCACATATAAAAAATTGTGGAGGTGTCAGAAAAAAACTATTTATTAGCACATTTGTCTGCTTTGTATTACATCAAACAAGTGAAACACATTGTGCTTAAAAACCTCTATTTATAAGGTTTTATTGTTTAAACATTTAAAATGTGAAGAAATACAATTTTAGCTAATAGTTAGCAGCAAAGCCCAAGCAACTCTTCTGCTTTGCAACTACAATTCCTACTAACACTCGATCAACTGGGTTCTGACACCATTCCCAGATCTAAGCTCCAACTTCTACTGACACACCATAATGCCTGCTTTGCCTGTGCTTTGACAGTAGATGCTGACTGAAATAATAATCTGTCAGAAACAAGAGGCAAAGGATAGGGTCCAGCAATACACAGGAAGGCAAAGGCCACAGCTGGTTCTTTGTCCTTTAATTTGTTTTTGTAACATAGGCTGGGTTGGGTATTGCAAGAGAGTTTTGTTGTCAGTAAACCACTCAGTAGCTGCTTGAGTGCTATGTGAATGAACAGCTTAGAGGAAAACAAACAGGCTTGGTTTCATCCACAAACATTTGGAGTTGAAAAGAAATTAGCATGAATCTGAATAAAATGGTTAAAAGTAAATAAAAAACTTACTCTTTTTCACTCAAAAACATTTTCCTCATTAACACATTTCTCCGGTGTGGGAAAGATTGGAGAGATAAACAGCTGTTAAAGTTAAATGAAGGAACACAAACACATTGCACACCATCCGATTCAGTTTTGTTTTCTTCTCCTCATCTTCATTTGGATTCTCTTTGCATTTTTATGTCCTTAACATCTTACACCATCAGTGTCGTTGTTATTCTTTCATCCTTGCTCGTTTTATTATCCCACATCTGCACCTTGTCTATTACAAAAATGTATCTTGTTGTGCCCTCTCTCCCTACACTTTGCTGTTTACTCTTCATCTTAACTTCTTATCCAAGGTGTGCTCTGTGATTTCTTCCCTCTGCTGTGCTGGTTTTGCCTGTGTAATCTTTGTGATCTGGGTGTGAGTTGTTTATAACTCTTAAATATTCCACTTCCCTCCTTGACTTATTTTTCCCCAAGTAACAGAGCAGAGAGAAATGTATTCGTTTTCATGCTGTTTGGCACACTCGTCTTTTATTTCCCTCTGGATTATTTTTTTATGGCTGTTCAGCGCTGTCAGATGTTATATGGTGAGAAGCGATAGGTAAAATGGGATACAGTTTCCCTTCTCTGTATTTTCCCTGTGGTGATGTTTTAGAGCTGTTCTAACGCATCTTTTATTGACTTGTTTTGAATTGTGCTGGTTTGGTGAAAGTGTTCTTAGAGTTTACATTTGAACACAAACAACCATTTTATTGCAGAATCAATCATAATTATCCTATTGTTGATCGTTCCCAAAGCTAACTGTGTAGGGACAATAGCTCTTGGCTGCTCCGCAAATGTTAAGTGTCACCTGACATAGCTCCTCTGCTAATTGAAATGAAGTTTCTGTAACACAATAGTACTTTTGCTGTTCCATTACCATTGTGTTTTAATTTATTTTTCCAAACTTAATGATCTGGAAAAGTTCAGCCCCTTATGCACAGTAACTCATAAGTTACCAAACCCTCCTCAGTTGCAGAAATAATTATGTTCTGAATTAATTAGAAAGGGAGTTGGGGAGCTCAAACCATTTGACTTGCCCAAGGGTGTGAATCTTCATAAGTGCAGACTGAACATCTGCATAGCATAACATGACATACTATCACTCCGTAGGCACTAATTGAGAAACCTCTTTTGTTAGCCTGAACAGTGCCATTTATTAATCATTTCTAAATTTCCAAACTGACAGACCAGTCAGTCCTCAATGGAAAACATGTCTCACAAGTCTGACGTGACCTATGATGTTGATATTCAACTCAAACTGCTCTAATGAATTATTAGTAGATCATCTTATATTGTGGCAGCTGTAGTATTGGTTTTTGTCCTTGGGAGACTGGTTTAATATTGCTAAACTGAACAATGTGAATTCTACAGTGGATGTTTAAAAGCTTTTTTCAGCGTTAACATAGATCTAGCTTTTGTTTGGTGCATATGAGGACAGAATTCTTGCCTTGTAAGAATAAACCCTAACATTACATGACTTTTAAAATGTCTGATAGACAGATAAAAGAATGGCCTCTGTAGTCAGCTACTGACACTTATGATGCCTTCGACTGTTTCACCCCAACTTTCATTGGACATTGGAGACCATCTTTTTGTCTGTCTCCCTTTTTTTAATTGGCTCTCCTCTGTATCTGTTACACCCCTACCTCTCTTTCTCTTTCCTTTTATTCCTCAGTGCATCTGGGGTTGCTCTTAGTTTGTGATGAACTGACTCTGTGGCTCATGTGTTTGAAGTAGGAGCAGAGGGAAGCAGAGAAGGATTCAAGGCAGTGGAAAGTAACAGGATAATCGGAAAAGAAAGATGCTGAGATTGAGAAAGATAGGATGGAAAAAGAAGGAGAATTGCAGAGCTAGGAATCTGTTTGATGTTGATGCTGGACTCCTGACCATCCACCTGCTACCTCTCTTTCGTTCACTGGCTGTTATTGTCACTAAACGTCTATCTTATTCTTATTCTCATTCAATCTTATTATAATGACTAGAATCAATTATTTTTCTGAAGTCTCATGCTTAATTTATTTATTATTATTCTACAATAAGTAGTACATCAGTTTCATAAATAGTAAATTTGAATAATTTGTCTTTTGTGAAAACACAACCACTTGGTATTACCTTATTACAAGGCTTGGATATATTCTTCTCTTTTTCCATGCTATTTGAGAGAGAACATAGAGAAAAATAGATCCTGGTAGTCTGACCCTCAGCTGAACCTTCGCTGGCTCTGACAGATTGCTGCAACGCAAGGCTTTCATTTCATCAGCAAAATCGGGTACTCCCTCCCTCCCTTTCTTTTAAGTGTTGCATTTTTCACCACAAATGGACAGCTATAAGAAGATCAAGTCCAGTCCCAATGAGTGCTTGTGAAACGTGCATTCTGTGTGTGTTTTTCCACTCGGACGCCATATGATGATTGTGTGTCTGTATGAGGCCCATTTGTGAGATAAGGGTAGCTATAACAGAGATAATGGGATTGCAGAATGAGGCTTTGTTTTGGCCAGGCATGGTGAGAAGGAGCCCGACATTTGGAATGATTCATTTCGCTCTCACTATGAACACCTAACAAGACAGTACATCCTAAAACGCTTGTTTCATTTAGTTCACATGAGCAGTAGAGCTGCAGCTGTGCTGCTCATTCTGAATTATAAGCTAGGAATTAAAAGAATTCCACAAAGACACAAGCACCTATCAGTTGAATGTTAAACAAAAATCTTATGATTACAGATGCACCAAGACATTGGCTCATGTCGAGAATTGGTCCTGAACGGTGACCAGCCAAATCAAAAATCAAAATTTTTTTCTGATTAGTGAACACACCATAAATTCAGGAAGTGCTATCAGGTAACACTGACAACATCACTCTTCATTAAGGAAGTTAGTGATCTGCCATGGTCAGTTATTTGTACCTGTCTTATTTATATTTAATCCGATTGGCAAAGGTGCAATACAATCAAAAACTGCTGTCCACAATTCGTAATGCTAATCCATGTAACTGCTAATGAAAGATGGTAAAAGAAATATAACTATTTAATGCTTTTATTTATTATTATATAAAAGGTTTTTATATTTTTATTGTCTAGCTGATACAAAATAAAATAGAGATTGTTAATTTGAATGTAGAAAATACAATAGATATAAATTTAGATTCTTAGCATGGAAATGAGCAAAATTAGGCATAACTGGGCATAACCCTGACTGGGAGATGGAGGAAAAGGGCTTCCAGTCTGATTGTTGCTATGTGTAAAATACACATCAACCAGCATTAGAGGGATACATGCCACCTTGTCTGCATTAAGACTATAAGTGATTTGAGGCTAAAATATAAAAGGGATTAACATTTCAAGCTTTAATCATTTCATTTTTTTCTTTAAATAGTAAAACTATGTTTAGCAGTTACTAATCTCACCCACAAGGTGAGTCTAAAGCTCTCTGATTAGTGAGTCTCTAATCAAAGGTAATGCAGAAGTGCTTGATTTTGTCATGAAGACAGAATTACCAATGCATAACACAGACATTATCCACCCGCATGTGCATCTTAATAAACAGTCTAGAGATTTGAGCACTTGTTTCAGTCGATGTTTTTTAATGTGTTTTTCAGTGCTGAATCTTTTGCATTTGCAGCTTAATTGTTCCTCCTGTTCTGGTAGTGGAGTCTGCAAAAGCAACAAAAGGAGTTTCCTTGTACATCTGCCAACCAAGATTGAAAATAAACGTTTCAAATGAAACATATTTCCTGTATCAAGAGCTTGCGTAATCATAGCAATTAGAATGCAGTTATGAAAAAAGTAACTGTACTTGTCCTGGCTTACAAAGAGCAAGGTTTGTGTGTGTGTGTGTGAGAGAGGTTGTTTTTTGAGTAAACTAAATGAAAAAGTAAGAACCTGCACATTGCGAAGGTTAAACTGGAACAGCAAGGGAGAGGGCAGGGCAAATATAGAGTTATGTGGATGAGTTTGCTGAAGGAGGCTGGGAAGGAGATAAAGGAGAAATGTGCTGGGAAAAAAAGTGAGAGAGGGAGATACGAACCAGCAGGAGTTTGAAAGAGGTGGTGAGTTGGCAACAGAAAAAAAAGATCTGGCCAGGTTGATTTGAGAGGTCTCAGGAAGGCCATTCATTTGACACTACTGGCTGCTCTGTGTCAACCCTGACCACTGGGTCATGCTCTGTCTTCCTATTTCTCTTTATCTAGCTCATCCTTGCAAAGTAATAAATAGGAAGCTTCGTGAAGGTGCCCCCACTCTTTTCCCACTACGACCTTCCTAGACACCTTTTACTCATTTCTTCGACTTAGACTGTACGCTACAACCAACTGTAAATTACCAAAATCAGCTTCAAAGTCCAGTTTGTCCTCTATGGTTTGTATCTACCACTGGATGTCTATTTCATCTTTCCCCCCAGCATCTAAATGTCTCAACCTTATCCACTGTGTACTTTCATCAAAAGCTCAGCCAGTTCTGCAAACTTTTTTGTACTATAGGGTCCTAAGTTTACTTTCCAATCATGCATGAAGGGAAAAGCAACAAGGTTTTCTGCAGTGTTTATCCATGTTTCAAACCTCTTTCAACTTGTGCTGTTTTTCATCTAGACCCAGTGTTATTGTTTACAGGTAGCTCCAAAAGAGCTTTGAAGTGGTTAATCCATTTATCTACATCTCCACTCACTAGCCACACACAAGACGTTGGGCAGAAGAGGGTTGGAATGATTGTACATGGAGCTGGTGTGTAAAGATTCCTTGCTCAAACGTAGATATTGAGTTTTGTTTGCTTGTTTTATGCTCCTCCATTTGGAACATGAGCGAGTCCTGTAGTAGTGCAACATGGTTTTATTGAAAATATATGTATGTATGTATGTATGTATGTATGTATGTATGTATGTATGCATTGGTGATGTTCAATGGGTGTCATGACTGTTGAGGCACAGCCTCGGAGTCGGATGTACAAATGTATGAACAGAAATTAGAGGCGTATATTTTCATGTTGACCTTAATTCAAACATTTAGTTGTTTTAAAAGCTTTTGATTATGCTTTAATCAATTCCATACTGTTCCACAATATCATAGCAAGAAAAACAAAAGCATATTTTATTTGGTCAAATTTGATTATTTAAAATATTTCTTTTATTTGGGCTGATCTTTCTTTTTATTGAAATTGGAAATTGTATATGATCTTATCTTTATTTGTATATGAAGTTCATGGCAGCAGGTTGCATTAATCAAATCTTTTAAAATCTCCCAGTTCCCCTTCACCTTCACATTATGGACGCAAATGTTTGGCCTGGTCTGTGCATTCAAATGCAAAGTCAATCAGTGTACTCCACACTGTATCAGGTGAACCACCCCGGCTGAAAAGAGCGCGGGTTACCCTTGTCACACTTGTTTGAAGCAGATCTTTCAGCTCCAGAGTTGGTCTTTCTTTCTCTAAAACCTCATGTTTCGACTGAAAATCCAGTTTAGAAAAACCCTTTAGTTTTGAGATGTAATCTTCTATTTTCTTGGACCAGATTTAAATATGAGTATGGTTACAGGACTTGTCGGTGAAAACACCTCTGCCCTCTGCCTCTATGGGGCTCAGCACTGTCCATTTTCACTTCGTATTTATGGCCGATTAGAAAGATTAAATATGTCACACACATGCATTAAAAATATTAGGCTCTGGAACGTTGGGATGTTTAGCACTTGTGTCATCCAGCATGCATACTGGCGATATAAAGAGAGAAGTCTGCATGCGCCAACTGCCTGCATCAGTCAGTGTGTGTGACACAGCGCCATCTGTGGTGATGCACAGCTATTCACTGCCTCACATGGCTTTTTTCCCTTGTATTTGAATCAGCATTGCGTAATTCACCAATTTTGACCATAAAAATGTTGAAATCATACAGAAAAATTTATAGAACAGTAAAGTGGACATATTCATTTTCTCTTATCATTGTTAGCATGATGACTGTCATGATGACAGAAGAGGTGTGGCCTCATCTGCCTCCGCTGACTGCACTTCAGTGGTATGTATGTATGTATATAAATATGTATATGTATGTGTGTATGTAATTAATTTATTTTTGCAAATGTACATTAACCTATTTAATTATGTCACTGCATACATTTGAATCTGTTAATTGCAGGTTTATAAATGCTTCAAAATATGTAAAAATGTGTTTAAAAATGCTTATGCTAAATGCATGTGTTTCTCTACTGGCTCTACAAGTTCAGCCAATCTTTCTCTTGCAGTGGCACATCAACTGTGAACTCTGTTTGCACATGTCTGCAGTGTTTTAATGATTTTAGGAAATCTTTATAGATGGAAAAGAGGATTGTTGGAAGGGGTTTAAAAGAAGAATGTAGACAATAAATCAGACAGTGGGTCAAGACTCAAGCTATGTCCCGTCAGATTTGAAACAGGTTTCTCAACCGAATGCTCAAGACTTTAAAGTATATTTTGGTGTTATGTCAACCTGCACATCTGACATTCACTGAACCTTTCACTCCTTGCAGAACAGGTTCTTGGCATCAAAGCTGCATCATTTGGCAGGAAACTGCAGCGGTGTGTTCTCTTGTGAGTGTGTGTAATTGCAGAGTGTGTGGGATGGATTTGTTCAGGTTGTTCAATTGCCTCTTTGCCTCAGAGAAACTAAATTTTAGCCAGAACACATTTAAAACATTAACAAATGGATCAACATTTTAAATGTGTTCTAACTTCCTCTTATGTTTCTCATTTGGTGCAACTTGATGTGTGTTGGTGCCATGATCTATATATCTAATAAAAACTGATACATCCATGACGTATGTACCATTTAGTTAGTATTCTGAAAAATGCAACAATTATATTTTCCTTTTAAGTTTAATGATTGAACTACATCTGCATCACTTGTGTTTCCCAACCAGGCCCTGAAAACTGTTTGCCATGTGGAGATTCATCAAGTCTTGAAATGAGTTCATTCTTTTTGTTATGATAGCTTGGAAAACCAGTCTCTGTTTACCTTCCAAAGGAAAGTACTTCAAGAGAGATTCCTCAATGATTATACTTTAAAGCAGGTGATCTGTTATCAGTAACAGATTACATTCCAAAAAAGTAATCTTCCCAGCCTTGTTCACACTGTAAATACTTTTATGAGCCTCAGGCCTTGTACAGTCTGTAAAGTCTTTTATCTATAAGGCTTTCAGCTGTGTGGTAGCTATGCCAATAAGACATGCTGTTTAAGACTTGGCAGCTGGTCTCAAGCCACCACAGTAAATAGTTCACAGCTGACTTTTATGTGCAGTGGTTTCAAACTTTTCAAAATAACTTTTGTTGCAGCCAAATGCAATTTTGTGAGATACAGCAAGTCAGAGTCAACGTGTCAGTTGCCTCTCCTTCTCTCTTCAAAACTGAACAATGCTTTGGTCTCCATTTGGAGATAAAAAAGTGTGTTTTTTTTTTAAGCTTGTGCCTTTATCACTTGGTGATGACCAGACTTGCAGTTCTACCTGACCTTGCTCGGGGCAACAGGCACACATACCTTCCGTCTTCACAAGCCAGACCTGTAGTGTTTGTTCTGTTTAAAACTAACAACTAATTTAAATCAGGAGGGGGGAAGTTATAATAAAGGTAATAAAGCTTACTGTGTGTATAAGTGTACTGGGGTGGGGGTAAAAAACAAGCAGGGAAGTGTTACACTTTAATTATTTACAGCTGAACTACTGAGAAAAAAAACCTTCTTTACCTCCTTTACTCCTTTCTCTTCCACTCCACCCTATAATCCACATTTAAGTTCTATACACAGTTAAAGTTTCCATCTCTCTCTCATCCTGGGTGGCCAACCTGTGTTTGTGCTTGTCTGTGTGTTCCTTTCTGCCAGTTTTTGTTTGAATGTTGATGTATCTGTGGATTACGGTCTTCTTTGGACTCAAAAATTACAATTTCACGCTGAACAGATTCTGAAATTAGTTACATTTTCTTAGCAAACAAGTGCATCAGCCTTGACCAGCACTGACATATTTCTAACTTACATCAGTTGAAATTGCAAAAAGTTTATCTGATGGACATCACACACTATAATAAACACTACATTAAAGCCTTTAGGTAAAAATCAAACCTGATATAAAATTATACAACATTAATGTGAACCTATGTTTGTGGATTATCAGGTATGGCTTAACTTTTATTTGAATAAATCCATTCATCCATCCATCCATCCGTCCATCCATCCATCCATCCATCCATCCATCCATCCATCCATCCATCATCCATCCATCCCTTATTATCTATGCAGGGTCACAGGAGGGCCAAAGAAGCACCAACTTAGCTTTAACATTTAAAGCCTGTGGCCTGCAATATCTTATCTAATGTGATTCTTAATTAAGAATAATTTTTGCTTGAGGTTATAGCTTTCAATGAAACACTCTCTTATGTAGAATTCCCTTTCAGCTGTTTCCAAAGTAGTGCTTAACATACACCTTCTGTTTGATTCTGAGCTGCAAGTTATGCGGGTGGTAGTGTTTTTGAGTTATCGTTGCTAAATTGTCTCTTCCTCGTGATTGCTTACATAATAACTACTTCTACAGAAATTTACTTAGTTTGTGAATTCCTGTTCTCACAGTCATTAGATATACACTAAACATCAACAGGCTTCTGTCAAGCAATTTGGACCAATCAAAACATGGGACGTTTGTTAGATGGACAAAAAGAGGCTATATTATCAAGGAGAAATAAACCTCTAGGCAATTTTGCTTCCACTATTTTAATGTTAATTCGTCTGTTATTATTGTACAGTGTAGTGTTAAACAACCGTTTATTTAAAGCCTTTTCTAAATACTATACCGTGTAAGGCACAAACCTCATGGAAGTCTTAGCATACTCAAATGACACTGCCAATGAATGAAACCGTTGATCTAAAAAAAAAATCAAGAAATGCTATAAAATGTTTTTCGTTTGTAGTTGTGAAGCAGTTGAATTAGTTTGATGCACAATGTTTTCACATGCTGTTTGCAAAGCTCTGGAGTTGTAAGAGTTAGACTTTGATATTTGGTTGAAGGACTGCTCAATAAAACAGCTGTGAAGCTTTATGGTATGTTTAGGTTGCCAGGTCTCCTGAGTCTTAATAAATATGATGCAGAGAGTTTGTGTGCATGTGTGCGACTGTATGTATGTGCATGTGTGCAAACGTGATGGATGTACCAAGCACCCTTACTCCTCCTCTCCTAATTTTCCTTGTATCTTTGTCATCTTTCTTTAGGTATTCTTGGTTCAGATTGGGCAGAGGTGTGCAACTCCAGGAAAAAGATTCCCGAAGACTGCTCAAAAAATTAAAAGTGAAAAGAAAAACTTTGGCAGAAGGTTTTATTTAGTAAGAAACGTATATATTCTGGACTAACAGAGCAGGACTATATGAGAACTTGCTGACACAACTAGAGTACAAAAAGGGTCTCTATGATCTTTGGGTGGCCTGAAACACTGCGAGAAGCAAGAGGGTAGTTTGAGTTTGTTTTGAGGAAAGTCAGACCATCTAATCTTTTCAGGTCTTATATCAATATGCGAATGTTATTGATGTGCTCTATTTTAAGGTGAAAGCTTTAGGAGTCCCTCCCTTTCTGTGTATGTTTTACGTACTTCCTTCTTTTTGTGTGTGTGTGCTGATGTGTGGTTCCAGCATTCCCCTCTGCACAAATATGTAAAAAATAAGCTAGCCTGGCTAACTTTTCATCGTGTTAATGATTTGACTGGGACGTTGCCAGAATAAATGATCAGCTTTTGAAAGACCCTATTGAGAATTTAACCCCATCAGGAAAAGATAGTGGGGGATGCAAAAGATTGGGCTAACCTGTACTACCTAGCAAAGTCCAAGGTAAGCATAAAGTCCCAAAGTACCAGGTTTTATTAAACATTAAAAAAATGTGGTTTTCAAAACTTACACCTTCATTTATTTAAACATACACACAATACCCTGAGTTCCTGTTCCTGTCTGGTCGGCATTTAGCAATAACTGCTGAATGTCTCAGTGTGTACTACTTTATAAATTTGGGTTTTTGCATCATTTGCTTCTGAAAAGGGCCCATTCATTTATTATTTTTGGCAGGTTAACACATTTTTTTTTATTTTGGTTTTTCAACTTTCTGTCTATTCAGTTCTTACTGAAATGTAAATGGTTGGCAACATAAGTGCTACTAGCTACAAAGCTTGCACAGTTAGCCTTATTTTAGATTAAAAGTTAGGGGTGTAGGCTTAATCATACATTCAGCTCACAAGACAAGACAATAAATGATATTAGGTTCACAATACAAGATGAAATTTTAGCAATACAAGCAAACTGTGTCTTAAGGAATGTGTAATGTGTAAAGTTTAAAATATTCTGGTCCAAATTTGACTAGTCTATAAATTGTGTTTTAAATGATTCTGAGTGAATACTTTTTTCAAAATGCTTTGAAATTCTCCTTTTTTGTATTTTCACAAAAAAACTTCAGAAATCTCAATCTGTTGAATAGAATCCCTATTCTGTGCAGAATTATCCAGTTCAGATTTGATCAGCCTAAATAACTTTTAGATTTTAAACTAGAAATTATTAAATGTAGTCTAGACTCATTAACAACAGGAAAGTCCTTTTTAGGTGGGCTACAAAGAATATGCCAACTTTTGTATCCTTATCACCTAAGGGTTAGCAGTATTCTTACAGTGCTTACAAGTTGTTCATATTTTATCTGTAACTTTGTCAGTGTGTCTTGTTTCTATTAAGTACCCATACTGCTGCTGTACAAATGAGTTAGAAGGGCTGAAGGCTTCTTGTGTGCTTCAACAACTTCTAAAGCCAGACGTTTTCAATCACCTTTTAAGCAATCCACATTAGATCTTAAAGAATTAGTTCTTGGTCCTCCTTAAATCCATGTGTCTTATACTGTTCCATTTTTATGTTGCTTCAAGTACCATTTATACGTTATTTATACGCCAAAATAAATAAATAAATATTTACATTTACATTTTTCCAATAGCTATAAAAACAGAGCAGATTGCATGCAATGTACAGTTCTTTTTAGGCATTTTGTAGTTTCAGACTACAAATATACATATTGTATATAAAGTGATGTGGAACATCCACCTGTTGCATAGAGCCACTGTACAATGAAATGGCGAAGCATTGTTTAATAACAGGGAATGAGATCTCATGTCACAGGATCTTGCAATATTAAAATGGCATGATATTTCTCATGAAAGTTAACTGTCTCTCAAAACACTATCTACTCACTATTTTAGTTGAAGATATCAAAATGTTTGTTTTTAGCTTGAGATGCTGTATCTGTATGTTTGAGAATCCTATTTTAATTAAGAAAAGAAGTAGTTCTTGAGTTGTTGTCAGGATGAATAACAACGTCAGCTTCTAAAAACGACATCAGACTGGCAGACATCACAACTTGACACAACAAGCCACCACTACTTTTACAAGTATTTGCGTTGCAGCGCTTTGGGTACCCACTAGAAACAAAATACCTTCACTCACAGACAAGATACAAACACTACAAGAATATTGTGAGTGACTAACCCTTAGGTGCTATTGACAATAAAGTTGGTATCTGCTTTGTAGCCTTATTTAGGCGCTAAACTAGAGGCCTATTTTTATGAGATCTGAACTGCAGTTAAGCACCTTTAGTGTAAAATCAAAAATATTTAGACTGATCAAACATTAATCTTAAAATTCTGTTCTGAAAATATCGCTATGTGCAAAAACAAAGGGGGACATTTCCAATGCTTTCTTAGAATTTGAACCACCTTAGGTTTATAAAAACCTAATAAATGAAATGTATGGACTAGTAAAGCCTGGAGTAAATTATTCTAGTCTAATTTCAGAGTAGATTCTTAGTTTTCCAAAAGATATTGTTAAAATCTGAAACTTATTCTCTTGGATCCAACCCAGTCTTGTGAGCTGGATACATCAAATCCAATGATCTGCTAAAATATTTTCTTTTAAGGCCTCTCTCCTCAAAATGTTTTTCTTTCAGGGAGGGATCAGACATGTGCAAGTTAACCATGGAAACCCTTAAATCACTTAAGTGATGTATGAGATGGTACAACTTCTAAGGCGGTCTGAGCATGGACTTCTTTGGCCGGTCCACCCAAATGAAAATCATTAGATGAAAAAATACCCCTGATCAAAGGGCAGAAAGTGTGCCAGTGTAATATGACAACCAACTTGACAGCGTTGGGCAGATTTAGCTGACTGCTCAGAGAATCTAATGAAAGGTTTCTTTGAGGGGCCATGTCAGCAGGTGAATGGAGGTGAAATATGTAGGCCTCACCCTCCTCTCTCTATTTCTCCCCACCTGTCCTCTGCTCTCTTTCTTCCTCTGTCAATGGACTGATAAGAAAGCTTGTTTCTGCTTTGATAACTAGCGTTATTATCTGCTCCACTGGTTGTCTGAGACCCCTGCATGTGTGAGTCAGAGTCCACCAAAACACTCAAGTCTGTACCACTCTAATCATTTTATTTTGATGTTTTCATCAGTCCCTGTCCATCAGTCAATCCATGCACTTGTCTGCAACAGTTGTTTCTCTACAGCTAAGAGCTACGTATCTATAGTGGTTCTTTGTAGTAATGTTAAAAGGCTTTTCTAAGAGTTTGTACTTTTTTATGTTTTCAGCTGCTCAAAGAAATAATGTTCCAGAATTGGGAAAAGACTCATGATTTACTAAGATAGTATATGTGATATGTTGTTGGTTATTATTAGATAGGCATTATTTCATTAGTGTGTTTGATAAATTCTTCCATTTACTGTTCAAACTGCAGCTCGAGTCAGAAATGGAACCCGACACCGCCATGCATCAAGCCTCTAGGCTAGTGAGAGACAATATGTTGTTCTAATATGCTAATTTTGAATTACAAATTCAGTGAAAATGAGTGTGTGAGATGATCACACCATTAAAACTTAGCATTAGCAGTGTAGTATGCTAATAAGGCCAGATGGGACCGTTCCGTTTGTGGAGATTAACTCCCTCTTCTTCTTTGTCATTAGACCTGCAAAGGAAATCTTTGACAAGCTTTTGACAACATTTTCAGTGGAACAAGAACACCCTTCCTACACAATATATATATATATATAAATATATATATATATATATATAAACATTCAATTTGAAGTGTGTGCCTTTTTGGAAGAGATGTGCAAGATGTGTGTGTACTGTCACACCCTTTTTAAGACTTTGTAAAGCTACAGTTTCTAAGTTAAATTGAAGCACTCTTTGGTATAAAGATTTTAAATTCGTCATTGTTAACACGTCTAGATGGTAGCTTTTCACTTTGTATTGTCTTTTATATTCAAGAAATGCGTTTGCAAACTGGGAGAAATGGTTCTCAAAAACCTGAATGGCTAAACTCTACCTCAGTCTCTACCTTTAGCAGAGGATTTCAAATATCTCATGTTCTTGAGTGATGGTAGTATAGCGGTGGAGATGGATAACTGGGGCTAATTGGGGCTTCATCAGCTGTAAAATCAGCTTCTCTGTGATGAAGAAAGAGGTGAGCCAGAAACTGAAGCTCTGGTTTTACTGGTCAGTTCTTCGGAGCATCATCTATACTATGAGTATTGACCGAGTAAGTTCCCGGTCATAAGTGGGAAGCTACGTCACCCCGGGAGAACTGAGGCAGTTTGGGCATCTGATCAGTATGCCTTCTGGGCACCTCCCTTTAGAGGTTTTCCAGGATGGTTCCACTGTGATGAGACCCTGAGAACTTGCTAGAGTTACTGTATATATCCCTTCTGTCCTTGTCACACTTTCAGATGCCCCCGAATAGGATGTCTGGCATTCATTCCTGAACTTGTTCCCTCAACCTGATCTTGGATAAGCACAAGACGATGGATGGATGGAAGTTGGTAAACCTGCAAGTCTGGAGTACTAAAATGAGAGTTTGCATGTGAGTTTGTATGCATGTCAATATAATTTACCATAATTAATACACCAACGCATTGTGTTGTACACATCTTGTGACCTGTTGATGGCATGGTATTTAGTACCATAACTACCATAAGCAGGACATTTTAAACTCTACTTTGGTTAATAGAATCCAACCATATGTAACCTTTGTACTAAAGGAAAGCACTTCCATATACAGGAGATTTCTTTAAACTGAATTAAGCTTTTATAAACAGGAAACTTATTTCAACAGTTATTCAAAAAAACATTAAACACATACTCACTCCTATATTCACTGTAATTCACTGAATATTTTTTAAATACTCACTAATGTTTCAATGAAGTTTGTCATTTTGAAGAAAATGTACACCGGTCATTTGATTGACTTCTGTTATTGTTAGTCATATATATTATGAATGCTGTTATATTGCTATTGCTAACTGCTGAGTGACTGCAAACTTATAATATTAAAGTACACACATTTTATATAGAAAATACTAAAACTATCCTAACAGAAAACAAACTACTCCCCTTTGAACCCAACATGAATCTTTAGCCAAAGTCAGTATTGGTTTTTCACCACTGTCCTCAGGCATGTTCTGACTCTTTGGCTCTGTAATCCAGTCCATATTCTCAGATCCTTAACCCAGCAACAAGCTTTCTTTTTGGGCCTCAGTCCAGGTCTTCTCTTGGGAGGTCTAACAGCTTCTCCAAATCCCTCTTGTCTTGTTTGGTAGTGTTTGTAGTTTTTGTTTTATTTTCAGTCAAATTGTCTCAATTCCAGAGACAATTAGAGGTTGTTCAGAATGCAGAACAGCAAAATGTTGTTTCAGAAACTCATTGTCTCTTGTGTAAGTGTGTACATTTGGAACCAAGTTGTTAAAGAAATGCACAACGCATAAAAAAAATGGATTGCTTATCTTTGAATAAGTTTATAAGAAATTTAAATCAACCTAAAAAGAGGAAAAAGTAAGGTTGTCCAAAAATTAGGTGTTCTTCAATATAAAGTCAGAAGCCAGAAGCATCTTACCTGCAGCTGATAATTCTTTCAATAACCTCAGTTTAGGTAAATAGAGAGACTTTCGGATATTTCCTTCGAGCAAATGCCTATTCAAACAGGGGCCAATTTTGAAACTTTCATTGTGGTTAATGCTAATACGTTTTTAGAGATGTTTACGCCACCATCATGTTTGCATTAGATGGTTATTTACATAAGATAACATGCAAAGCACACATTGGAATACTGAATGTGTTAAGTGTAACAAAGACTGACATGGCCTTCAGTACCAATATTCAAAGGCTTCTAGTTGTATAGAGGGTTAGAAAATAGTGTACACATGAAACACTGAAAACATTTTCCAATTGGAGTTGTTCTAACAAGACTGGTAAAGCTCTACCTAGCCGCTAGCCTGAAAGCTTATCTATGATTCTCTAAAATTTAGATGATTTAAGATGCTTTTTACCAGCCAACAAATCCCCACTTATAAAAATATAGCAATATCATTATCCTTCTCATTTATTTTGCATATACATTGGAGAATTACACTGATGGGGCCATCCATTTTGGTCGCACATTTTGACGCACGCAGCACAACAGACGTCACAGCTCTGACGTCACTGGGAGTATAAACCGGCTGAGATGCAGTTTCAGGGCCATTTCCCACCTGTCGCAGGACAGCGAATAGGAGACGCATATCTGGAGAGACAAAAGCTCACAGGCGAACTTTTGCTTCACAAGGCCATTCTCGGAAGAGCTTGAAAGCTGGAAATCTGTCTGATACGAGAAGATCAGAGGATTTATTTGCCGATCAAAGACCGCGCCACAACCGGCGCAGGTGAAAACCTACAGAGGTTCTGTGTCCAAGGAGATGAGTTTCCTCCTTGTGTATGCAGTCGATTAAAGGTTCTTCATATTTTCCCCTCATGGACGGATGAGAAGTTACCGTTTTTTTTTTCCCTTAATTCGATCACGGACGCGTGATCCCCCCTCCTTTTCTTCAGACCTGATCCATCCTCAACCGGTGAAGAGCAGAAATCAACTTCAAAGTAATTTCGTTCTTTTCATAGTAAACCGGATAGGTGCATTTGGAGGTCTGGGCAGGATGAGGCAGTTAAGGTGATGTAGGATCACCAGTAGTTAATCTAAGGTATTAACTTGTTGCCTGCAATACTGATTAAATTATGTTATGCTGAGCTGTGTTTTGATTTGCTGCTGAATTGTGGGTGGTTAATGTTTTGTCCGGTTGATCCCAAATAAGCCAGGAGTTTGAAGTTGGACTTTTAAAAGTTTTTCATTCAAAGCAACTGCGGTCTGGGCCTCACCCAACCACTCTTCCAGTTTTATTGCTGGAAATTTTCCACTGGGTCCCGCCTCAGAGTTTTATGACCCTTTGTCAAGATTTGGGGCGATCAGCTGGTTGTGGCTAAAGGGGCGTGGCTCCACCGTTTCATCAGCTGATCGCTGCGATTGAGACATCAACACGACAGGAGGATTTCTTTCCATTTAACCCAAATTACACATTTTGTCCATAAACTGCTGGTTTGATCTTCATAGACACTAAATGCATATATATATTTTTCTTTTATTAATATTCAATTCAATTCAAAGATACATTATTGATCCCCGAGGGGTAGTCGTTGTTATTCCCTTTGTGTAGAACGGTGCTTTGGTTAATAATTTGTAATTATTAAAGAGCTTTGAGCCCATAATCACAACACCAGAGGATATCTCTGATTTCTATTCGTAAGTGATGATTTTTGGTTAAGAAATTTATATTTTTCAAATTATTATTTTAAATTATGATTCTTGATGAATATTAATTAATCAATAATCATATTCCTTACAACACATAAGAAAAAAATTACTTTTATTGTATCGTTACATTTTCCTGTACCTAAATATGATGCTTTAGTTATCTATTTGAAAAATGTATTACCCCTCAGTTGGTAGCACAGTTGCCTTGCAGCAAGAAGGTCCAGGGTTCGACTCCCGGTCGGGGGTCAGTCCTGACTGACTGACTTACAAGCCTCGGGTTGCCCTGTTTAAAAAGAAGCACCCTACTGGCCATATGTGGGGGGAAAAAAGAGGAAACAACAAAATGGAAAAAAAAGATATTAATCTTTGGTTTATGATTGAATTCAATCAAAGTTTTATTTATATAGCGCAGATTCACAACACATGTCGTCTCAAGGCACTTTACAAAATCAATTCAAGTCCGGTACATACATTCTAATTAATCCTAACTATCAAACGGTGCAGTCGGATTCAGTTTATTATTTAAATTGGTTAAAATGTTTTTCTAGGAAACCCAGCAGATTGCATCAAGTCAGTGACTTGCAGCATTCACTCCTGATGGATGAGCATGTAGTGACATTGGGCAATAGCTTGCATTGACTCTCTCATACTGAGCATGCGTGCAGCGAAGGTGGAAAGAAAAACTCCCTTTTCACAGTAAGAAACCTCCAGCAGAACCAGGCCATCTGCCGCAAAAAGACACAAAAAGAACACAGAAGCACTGATCCGGGAGTACTATCTATAGGAAAGAAAAGTAAAACATTAATGGTTGTAGCTCCTTCAGTGGTTTCATCTAGGAGAGAAAGACAACTAAGCAGATGAACTCTGAGTCAGTTTTCAAGTCTAGTTTTCGATCAGAAAACATGTTGCAAGGATTTTCATATTCTAACTGTACTAGTACTCGTAGTCTTCATCCGGAACCGGGTCGCAAGGGCAACAGACTCAGTAAAGACGCCCAGACTTCCCTCTCCTCAGACACCTCCTCCAGCTCCTCCTGGGGGAACACAAGGTGTTCCCAGGCCAGCCAAGGGACATAGTCCCTCCAACGTGTACTGGGTTGCCCCCTGGGCCTCCTCCCGGTAGGACATGCCTGGTACACCTCCAGAAGGAGGCGACCAGGAGGCATCCGGTACAGATGCCCGAGCAACCTCAACTGACTCCTCTCGATTCGAAGGAGCAGCGGCTCTACTCTGAGCTCCTCCCGGATGGCCAAGCTCCTCACCCTATCTCTAAGTTGTCTCTTCTTGTCAGTCCATAGGCACTGTCCCCTACCACCACTCAATGCTGATGAGGCGTGTCAGCCATGACAGTCCCACAACATCTACAGACTTGAGGTACTCAGGGCAGATCTCATCCACCTCTAAAGCCTTGCCACCGTGGAACCTTTCAACCACCTCGGTGACTTCAGCCTGGGTGATGAAAGAGTCCAACTCCGAGACCTCAGTCCCTGCCTCCACCAGGGAAGGCATGGTGGCAGGATTGAAGAGATCCTTGAAGTACTCCTTCCACTGCCCGATAATGTCCTTAGTTGAGGTCAGTAGCTCCCCACTGTAAACAGTGTTGGTGAAGCACTGCTTCCCTCCCCTGAGGCGCCAGATGGTTTGCCAGATTTGCTTCGAGGCTGGACGGTAGTTCTTCTCCATGGCTTGACCAAACTCCTCCCAGGCCCGAGTCTTTGTCTCTGCCACAGGCCGGGCCAAGTGCAATTGTTCAGGTCAGCAAAACTCTGAATAAATCCTACTCACTTTCCAACCTACAACTGAAACACAATCATATCGGCATCTGATGTGTTTCTTAGGTCCCAGTTCTAATGTCTGAGGCAAATGAAGCTTTTTTGTCACTTAGACAAAATAAATGAGGTAGTTTTTGATTTCAAAGAATGAATGCTTTAAAGATAAAGATGGAACACTGTCTCATTGAGTGTCTCAGTGTGTTTTCAGTTGCCGGAGTATGCCTCTCTGTCTTGTCTTGGTGCACACATTTAATGTGAATATTTATCATCCCAAACAACAGTCCACTCGCAGACATTTGATGCAACATTGCTGCATTAAACACAACAAAATTATCCAGCAACTGCTGGGTAATTTAACATCTATTTTAACACTGCACTTGTTCACCTCTTATCTGCACAAAGGACAACCCCCCCCCCGCCAACCAACTGGCTCATATGTTGTCAGCATGAAGTCAGTGTCTGAGCCAATCCCCATGATGTCATTTCCTTCATAAACAAGTCCAGCTTCCTCTTCAAGGTCCATATCTGCTGCGTTTGTCATGTGAGTGCACCCGTGGGATTTTGCTGAATTTGTTTCATTTTCTTTCCATCCTCCCACATACTATTGAACTCACTGTTGTTTTATTTCCCACAGCTTCTAGAGAGAGGGTTAACATTTTTGTAGAGTGGGGTGAGGTACGAAAACAGGCTTATGGTATACATGCATACCAAAAGAACAGGTCTGACTAGACATATTTGTACAATGTTTGCTTGATTACCCTGTTTAAATGCACAGATTGAGTTACAGTATCACACTTTTTAATGGATATTTTGCTCATTCCTCTGTAAAGTTTTAACTTCCCTGCAAAAACATGGATTATGCAGGTGCATTTATCCAGCGCAATCAAAACTTTGATGAGGCTTAAAGCTGCTGGTTGCAGAGGGAAAATAGTCCTCTCCTTGCAGCAATTCTCATGGAAGGTTGATATGGGTTAGGAGTCTGGAACTGCTACGCCCAAGTGTTTTAACAGTTCTCCACCACATTTTATCAGCTGAGCCATGAATGTGGGAAAGCCCCGCAAGCAGAATGACATCATGCTCTGTGTAAAACTAGATGTATTTTAAAACACAGAGGGTGTAACTGGGAGGGAGTAGGAAACAGGAGAAATTGTTGAAAACATCAGAAACTAGTCGAGACAAACAAAATTAAGGATACTCCTTTCATTTTGTAACAGTGTGCCTCAGCTTTGGCTTTCTTTCACCATAATTAGGAAAAGTTCAAAAGTATATTGGAATCATAGCAATTCATTAAAATCAAAATAAGGCAGGAGGCCTCTTACAAAGAAGTATTATATTGTTTCAGTGCAAACGATTAAATGATTGGGCTGATATGCAGTGTTCTTAATATGTGTCCACTTTAGCAATAGTGATGGCAGAACATTTCCAAAAAAACTGGATGCCTGTTCAGAGTTGACTAAAAAACAAGTGAGAAACTGTTCAAGAAGGTGCCAAGAGGTCAACAGCAGCACAGAAAATGCTGGAGCCATTTCAGAACAGCACTGGTTGTCTTCTAAATGCAACATCATCTGCTGTATCCTTCAAATGTTTGGACTAAGCAGTAGTGCCAAAAGATATAACCCTTGCTAAATTGCCTTAAAACCATGCATGGTAATGCTTTATGGTTTGAAGGAACCAAACCTGACCCAAACTGTTCAGGTTTTTGCTAGAAAAAGCTGAAAGAAATATGAAGAGGGATTCTATTTCTTCAGTACAACAATGAGTCCAACCAAACATCCAAATCAACTGAAAAATGATTTCAGCAGAACAAAATGTAAGTTTTGCTATGATCGAGTCTAGAGTCCAGAATGTAATTTAAGATTACTTTTGTTGGCTCACCTGAAAAGGCCAGAGGACAAGAAATATCATTACAAATTGAACAATCTGGAGAACTTTTACATAGCAAAAAATACCAGCCTAAGATATGAAATACTGACAGACTCTGACCACAAAAAAACTAAATGTTGAAGCTAAATCAAAACGGCTTTAGTAAGGTATTAGTTTAAGGTTGAGTACACTTACATAATACATTTATTTCACTTTTATTTCCACTGTTATTGCCACTGAATCTGGTTGCTGACCTGTACTTTATCAAAACAAAGGAAGAAACAAACAAAAACACAGAAACTGGAAAATAACAGAAATTTCTTTGAAATAGGTGAACATAAAAAAAGAAGCATGTTCGGCGAATTGCGATTAATGTGATTGAAGACAAAGAGCACAGTGCTTAATTACTGATACACAATGCAGCTGCAGATGAACTGCTTCTTCATAAACTGAGTTGCATTAAAGGCTTTTTGCAACAAAACACAGGAAATTCGACCGGACCACTCTCTCTACTATCTCTACTGATTTGCCATATACAGTCATGCCAAAATTGTTTACACAACTGGCAGATTTAGACGTAATATTACTTTGATTTAATCTAGAAGTTTGTTTCTGAAAGGAATCAATTTTAAAACATGATGTTTGTTTTTGTTAAATTTTTGTTATTTATAGCCTTCTTAATAATCACTTGAAAAGATAGAGAATGTCATCACAGTAATCAAACCCTTCTTATAATTGGGGGACAAGTTTTCATTGTTAAAATCATAATTTTTCATTGATGATGAGCTCCCAAGCATTTCAAGTTAGATCCATACATATAGGATTTAAGTCAGGACTTTGACAGGGCCACTTTTTAATGTTGGTAAAATTGAAATATAAACTTGCCTCTGTCAGTTTATATGTCTTAATCTTGGGCTTAACTGCATGGATGCTTGGTCATCATTGTCCAGGTGTTAGTTTTTACCACACCAGTTAGAGTTACTTATGACCCCAGTGTATCCTTATTCTGATGCTATATTAGTTTTACCTTTTAAATACAAGGAATATTAGTGATGAGTTAATTATTAGGAACATCTATATATAAAACATCTATATAACATCTAAACATCTATATATAAAATGGCATAATTGGAAATGTATTTTGCGATGTTAAAACATCTTAGTACTTTCTAAGGCTGTCTTAAAAAGTGCTATCTAGTTGGCATTACCACACCTTCGTCTGTTGAAGTAAGCTTTATTATCAGCCTTGCAGAAAAAGATTACTTTAAGGTGTGCAACATGTGTTTCTTTTTGAGACATGTCATTTGAACTAGAATATGACTAGTTCTTTAGTTGCTCTGCTGTGTAAGACAGAATCGTTTAATCATGACTAATTGTACGGTAACACTCACTTACAAAAGCATTGAAGAAGTTCCTGGCATCATTTTTGTGGCATTGTTTTGGGTACCTTCTAGAAAAAAGAAATATTGACAGAAAGACCATTTATTTATTAACTATTTATTAGCAATGTAAAAAAACCTTGTTTGGCCAAGTTCTTTACAATGAAGTCACATTCACCCAGTTGCACTCATAAACATGCTCAAATTCATACACTGATATGCCAGTTAGTACATAACTTGGAGTTAAAAGCCTTGCCCAAGGGCACATAAAAACCATGCCGATATAGATGTGACAAAGGAAAAATACTACTTTGCCCACTGAGCCCCATTCATCCCAAAGTTGGAATCTGCTTCCTAAAACTGTAACACAGTTTTGTAACAAATCTGTATTGTTTTTCATTAAAAGGTAAAATACTTTGACAAGTCAAGCTCAGACTGAAATATACAACACTGATGTCATATTCTAACACGTAACATGTGATGTGTAAAACCTTTATTTGCAATCAAAATATCAGCATACATTTAATCTATTTTCATTTATAAGTAAATCAATTTAAGCTGCTAATATTATTAAACTGGAAAAGAACATTTACTTATGTAAGAATAAATCATCACAGGTAGTCAACGCTATGACATATGCCCTGACTGGAACTATCATGACTACCACTGACATCATCATCAACTCCCTAAGTTCATTAGAGCAGCATGAAATGTCAACGATTTAAAGACTTGTTAGAGATCACATCATCCTTTCTCTTTCTCTTTCTACAACTGACAGAGATGAGGAGCAGGAAAGTGTAAATGGGGTGGCATCAGAAATAATTTTTAGCCGCTTTCTCATGTTCAAAACCTGTTGACACCATTCACATACTGTAGAGCAATAACTGTCATGCATAAACTACCCAAATCAAATTGACGTGTGTCTAGACAGGATAAGACATATGACAGCGATGGAAACCGTTGGCTCGTCAACGGGAGTCATCAGCTGTTTGGCGGTCTGGAAATGAACTGGGGAGATTTTATTTTAGTAGTGTCAGAAACTGGACACATGGTCTGCGAACTGTGACTTTAAGGGTTCAAGCGTTCCTTATGAAATGTTGTCACATATCTCTGTGTGATGTTCTGAGAGTAGAATCACTTAATACGTATGTTTCTGAGGCAAGATTTGTTTTTCTTCCCTGAGGGGAAATGACATAATTCTCAAGCAGTGGCAGTTCAGTGTATGTTGCTACTAACTATATATTTGGCTAACAGTTAGTCCATAAATAAAAGATGTCAAATAGTAGGTCCTAAACTGTTTGTTCAAAGAAAATAGGCAATACCATTCAGATATTCTTAAGGATTGAAACTCGACAGGTGTTCTCCAATTCCCCCTATCCTAAAGTCATGGATGCAAGAGCCAAAATGAGTAATTCCTGCTGGTTTAATACTATCGCATATAAATGTGTATAGAGCTGTTGAATTGCCATACTTGAAAATGACAGTGTGGTGGGAAATCATAACCACTGTTTTCCAAAGTTTTCCGAAAGACATTAGGTATGTGTGTGTATCTGTGTTTATTTTAGAGAATGTGCCATTATGGAGAGCCTACTTCAAAAGCCAGTGACATATTAATGTACACATAGACTTGGGCAAATTTGTGAGGATTTTACAGATAACTGAGCAAGATGCCATCTTCTTGCTCAAAGGTATTCATCTGTTCACACAGGTTGTATTGTTTTCACCTGACTATTACTGCAACTGGCTGTCAGTTTCTGTCCCATCCCATGAGCTATGCTCAACATTACACAGTATTATTTACATGTGTCTGATTCTTTCCAAGTATTTGTGAGGTGTTGTTTAGCTGTTAGAATCTTTTTTTAAGCTATCAAGTAACCCACACCATTTGACACTGTTAAACTTAGACCCTCTTTTATTATTGCTTTGAGATGATGGTCACAATTTTTGGCACACAATCACTTCCAATCAGGCTATTTTTGGGTCATCCACATGACAGCATTTGACCTATCAGTCTAGAGTTTCCTCTCAAGTCGAAGTCCCAGTACAATATGACACAAAAAACACAAAACAGAATGATTTCTCATCAATGCAAACTGTTCTTGTGCAATTGCAGACAAGTGAAAACTACTCATACAGGATTACTTGAAAACTAGCCCGTTTTTTTCACATTCTACTGTTTGTATGTAGTAGCACCTTTATAACTGATTTAATTGTCACACAGTTTGCATGATTTTAAAATCCTAATCACCAAACATTTTGCTTTTCAGAAAAGATCACTACCACAGGTTATGTCATCCCCACTGCTGTCCAACTGTTCAATTCTACCTTATAATAACTAGTACAACAACCTCTGTATTTCTAAATACCTGCAATCATTGTCACTTTAGCACAAATTACCTCCAGATTTTACTGTAAATAAGTAATTTTATTTTTTACTACTACTACGTTTTTGCACGTTAACATTGTTCTTCTTTGATTGCACATTTTTTCATAACTATCTGCACCCTACTTGTGTAGCTGTAACAAGTTAATTTCTCCATTGTGAGACCAATAAGGTCTATCTTATCTTATCTTATCTTCGTATCCTCTATTTGGAAAGTCCCCCATCAGTTGAAGTTGATGGAGCTTCAATATGCTGTTTCATCTCCTACATCTTAAACAAGCTAATAAGAGAAAGACTGAAAATTAAACCCAATGTAACAGATACACTATATTGCCCAAAATATTCGGTCACACTACCAAATCAATGGATTTGGGTTTTGCAATCCCTTCCATTGCTGCAGGTGTTGAAAGTGTGGTGTGGAGAAACTTAACTGGGCTGTTCAGAGTCCTGACCTCAAACATCTTGAACACCTTTGGGATGAATTAGAGCAGAGGGTACAATTCTGGTTTTCTTATCTAACTATAAATGAATACACATTAAGAATAGGTGTAATCAAAGTCTATGTACATGTAAAAGCAGACAGATAAATACTTTTGGCAGAATAGTGTAGGTCACACTCTTTAAAACAAAATGTCACAAGTGGTTTTTCTAACTGTTTTGCTATTTTGTTTTAAAGTACAATTTAACTAGATAAAATTAACTCCTGCAACAAACTAACCTCCATCTTATGTACATGTAAGTTAAATGGAATGTGGAACCAACAGATTCAAAAACCTACAGGCTACTCTGGTTTTCTATTAATGTTAAATTAATGTTTTAAAAGCATATCTGGGTCAAAACTAACATTGCGATGCGGATGAAAGAAGATTACATTTATTTCATTAAATGCATCAGTAGTTATTGGAGAGTCCTTAAAGGCTCTTCCTGTATGGACTTTACCAGCCTAAAACACTGACAAAGCATGAATAATGAGTCAGAGCAGGGAACCAGAGACATACGAATAGTATTTGGATGCCAAATACCAGCAGTAGGCAGCACATGCTGAGACTGAGTCAGTTCTCGAAAGGGTGATGGATCTCAGCATGAGTAATAATAATTTGATTCCCCGTGTTCTCTATACTCAATACTCTCTTTAGATGGCTTCTCTCGTTCAGTGGTTGGTCTGTGATTCACCTGAGTCATGCTAATGCGTATAGAGAAAACCTGCATTGTTGTTAATACAGTGGGTGAATCAATGTGCTAATCGAATCATCAGGCAAACAAAGAACGTGTGTCATTATTTTATAAAGTTACGCACAAAGATGGAAGAATTTATGGGCCTAATATAATTCATTATTAAATTGTGATTCCAAAAAAAGCAATTAAAAGTAAGAGCTCTGCCTGATGGTGTGAAACTGTTATGTATAGTAATGTGAAATTACATTGCAAGAATTGTTCATCCTGAATGCTAAATGGCCTGCACTTGTATAGCGCTTTATCTAGTCCGACGACCCCAAAGCACTTTACACACTTTATAATCAGTCATCCACCCATTCATACACACATTCACACACTGAGAGTGAAAGGCTACATTGTAGTCACAGCTGCCAGACTCACAGAAGTGAGGCTGCCATACAATCAATGCCTCTAACCCTCTGACCACCATCAGCTGGTAAGGCGGGTGAAGTGTCTTGCCCAAGGGCACAATGACTAAGATGCATGGAGCGGGCGGTTAAAATCCCTACCACCATTGTCACCGTCACCCCAGCTTTAGCTGACTCAAAAAATGACAACCCAAGATTAAAGGGAAAGGCTCTTCACTTAACCACTTAGAAAAACATAAGATAAACTGCTTATCTAATACTTGCCAAGGGAATGCCATGATATGGCAGCCCAAACCATCACTGATCCACCCCCATGCTTCACTCTGGGCATGCAACAGTCTGGGTGGTACGCTTCTTTGGGGCTTCTCCACACCGTAACTCTCCCGGATGTGGGGAAAACAGTAAAGGTGGACTCATCAGAGAACAATACGTTTCACATTGTCCACAGCCCAAGATTTGCGCTCCTTGCACCATTGAAACCGACGCTTGGCATTGGCATGAGTGACCAAAGGTTTGACTATAGCAGCACGACCGTGTATATTGACCCTGTGGAGCTCCCGACAGACAGTTCTGGTGGAAACAGGAGAGTTGAGGTGCACATTTAATTCTGCCGTGATTTGGGCAGCCGTGGTTTTATGTTTTTTGGATACAATCCGGGTTAGCACCCGAACATCCCTTTCAGACAGCTTCCTCTTGCGTCCTCAGTTAATCCTGTTGGATGTGGTTCGTCCTTCTTGGTGGTATGCTGACATTACCCTGGATACCGTGGCTCTTGATACATCACAGAGACTTGCTGTCTTGGTCACAGATGCGCCAGCAAGACGTGCACCAACAATTTGTCCTCTTTTGAACTTTGGTATGTCACCCATAATGTTGTGTGCATTTCAATATTTTGAGCAAATCTGTGCTCTTACCCTGCTAATTGAACCTTCACACTCTGCTCTTACTGGTGCAATGTGCAATCAATGAAGACTGGCTACCAGGCTGGTCCAATTTAGCCATGAAACCTCCCACACTAAAATGACAGGTGTTTCTGTTTCATTGTCCAAACCCTGTAGGTCAATAGCAAAAAAGAAAAATGAAAATAAATTCTACAAAATTATAAATTTACATAAACGCTAACACACAACAATAGTTCCCCATGTATTTCAATCCATCAGTGACAAAATTATGATGGTAAAGTCCACTAATCTGCATATACATCTGTCCATGAGATTGTGTAATACAACATGAAAAGGGGGTTCAACACTAACAGACATTTGACTTTGATTGCTCCATCTTAAGTAGCAGTCCCCATTCCTTCATTAAATACTTAAGTAAGTTTCTTGTTGCTGCTTTTTCTGTAGCACCTTCACAAATGGTTGGTGTAAACAAGTGTAAAATAGGCTTTAAAAAGTGCAATCTTCACTATTATAGGACACATACTAAGCTTATGTATGTATAGGTTATATTAGCTTGTGCATTCTTTAGACGGCAATGTCCACATCATCAGTCAGGTCATGTGATATATATGTGTTAGGTATTTAATCTCAGTGTCAAGTCTCAAGTTAGAAAATGTTAGTTTACAATCAGCCCTACTACTTACAGTAAAAAAATATTCTCTTATTTTCATTATGATTAACATCATATTCTAAGCCAGATTGAAAACAAACCACAAATAATTATTCAGGGACAACACTATTTGGACAAATGGAAATATAAATAAATCACTTGATCATCTGCATACACTAAGTGGGTAATTCCGGTATCAGCAACTATTATCCTATAGTACACCTATATACAACGATGATTTACACAAACTAGTAATCTGAATACTTAATGCTTATTAAACACAAACATGTTTACCCTGCTCCCATCCTACAACCTCGGGGTTTGCACTGACCACACATTGACCATTTTGGAAAACTTTCAACACACTCCAGGGTGGCTCTGATAACCTCTTCACGTGGTAGACAATATGACCAAATCAGGTACATCTGCCCCACTGAGAAAAAAAAAGTTATATTTATACATGCTATAAAGCAATGGTTCTCAACCCTGGTCCTACGGCCCACCATCCTTCATGTTTTAGGTATTTCCCAGCTGCCACCCAACTGACTTAAATGAATGGGGGATAATCAGGCTTCTGCTGAGGAGGTATTGCAATAATTAGAATTAGGTGCTGAAGCAGATACACTTCAAACATATGCAGGACAGTGTAGGATTGAGAACCACTGATATAGAGAGTTACTTTGTTGGAGGTCAGATAATGTCTGAAGAGGATGACAGATATGAAATAAACAAGTTAAAGAAGGCAATTTCTTTTTCTGTCTCTTGGTAGCTTTTGAAAGTTTGAAAGAGTCCAATCAGTTTTTTTCAACCACTACGACAGATTTACACAGACAGGGACACAAGTAAACTTGTTTTGAGCTCTATGGAATGTCAACCCTTCCTTGTTTACCCAATTGCCATAAAAACACAATCAGCCACCAGTCAACAATGGATGACTCCAAACAAACTGGATCATTGCTCTAATTAAGCTGTAATAAGCGTTTATTAAATGGGCACAGGCCTCGTTAGGCGGTTCATTAAGCCATTTTATCTTTTTACTCCTTCATTAAGTCTCCTTTCTTCTCTCCTTTCTTCTCAGGGAGTGTGGGAGTAGTGAGGTCTGGGAGATCACAACCCTAATTCTCTCCAAGACAGACGGTTTAATTAACACTGGAGGAGTCCTCACTGACTCCAGACCTCTACAATAAGAATGTACTGAGAAATTGCACTGCACAGGTAAGGCATTGCTCTACTGTGCATTTTTAGTAGCAATGTACACTAATTACCTCCTGGGTTAAAACAAATGTGTTGTTGTAATTATGAATCTGAGATTATTATTTAATATTAATATTTTAATATTTTATCAAATAATATTTCTGTCTGTTAAGGGTTGTCCTGTGAATACCAGCCCAGTAAGGCGATGGTATAAGGACAACATAGAAAGGTGTGAGACGAGCTCTGACATTATTGAACAGCATGAACTCTGCACACACATGGAATGAATTCACACAATTTCGTAAAATACAAGAATTTATTAACAAAAATAAGTCAACTCAAAGTCAAACATATTTCAATCAACAAACTCTTTACTATGCTAAAACAATCCAACTAAACTACCAAGCAGAATTAAAGAATAAGGAAGACTAATGGTCTATGTACAATATAAACAAGTTGACTAAAGATGATTGAAAATCATGACCAAAACAGTGATGCAACATTACCATACAATGTTTATGTTTGAGAACCAAGGATTATCTTGAAGAATCTGGAAGTGAAGTTAAGTTAGTCTTGGAACCAACTTAGAAAATAATCAGCAACATTTAGACAACCATTCACAATGCAAGATCAGATAAAATATTATTTTAATAAAATAATGTTTTAAATAATGATCTGCTGAATAAAACCAACCTTCTGGATGACCATTTCTCAACGGTGTCTAATTAGCTGCCTTTAGTTATTAAAATAATATTCGAAGAAATATCATTAAAGGGGTATTTTGGAAAAGAGCCATATCTTTCTGGAGAAATGGGGCTTAATGTTGTTTACTTAGTTATCAAATCTAGTAAATAATGTTCAGGGACTATTATTCACTAGCTTGAAAACCAACAACCTTTCTGTTGACTAGTCTTAGAGCTAGCAAACACGTGTTCTTACCGTTAGCAGTTAAGCTAACAAAGAAGCGGATAGCTTAGCACCAGAATCAACACATACCTTTAAAATACCAGGGTTAATAAAAGGGTTAAAATGCATAAGCGCGGACGGCGCGCTATGAGCGATCTTCTGTTTAAAATCACCCTTCAAGTAAAGTTTATCTTAACTTTAAAACATACAAAGAACACAAACCGGCCTGTGTGCTACAGATAGCGTGCTACAGATAGCATGCTAGCACAAAGATAGCCGAGTTTCACAAAACCAAACTTCATAACATGAAAACGTTTAGATCATTTCATCCTAAACCTATCGGTCAATCAGCCCAAACCTAACCTCTGACCATGGTGAGGAAATGTTGTCTAAGGGCGAAGTTTGAAGAAGGTCCACAGTCAACAAGCAGTTAGCTTTCAGCTAACCTGACCTCCGGAGCTGTAGCTTGAAAGACGGCTCTTCTGTCCGTCAACCAGCTGTTCGTTACCGTAACATGGTGGTGCAAGCCGTGGTCCTTCCTTCAGACTCGGCTTGTAGAAACAGCTTCTCTCCCGGGGTTTCTCTTTGACACAGTTTTGCTTCTGTGGGGCTTCGGAGAGAAAATGTAAGCAACTCTTACACCTTAATTTCCCCGCTCATGAATGAAAATACCGGATACACAGACAGTATTTCATTCTACTTTACTTTGCATATGATTGATGATCGTATGGCTTCCTTGGATCCAGTTGAATTTATGTCTTTTTGCCAGCAAAAGACATTCGTGCGCTGGGCCTCTCCTGAACCGTCCTCCTCGAAGGCCGTGTGGAAAGAGAGCGATATGTGGGAAGGGTGGGGGTCTTATACGGGCAGTGGCATCACTGGGAAGTCCTCTGCTACCCCGTTCCCCCTTCGGAGTTGTGCTTTTATTTGGGTAATGGCGCCACAGGAAGTCCGCAGTTTTCCCCTTTCCTGGCTGTGCCGGAAGAAGGTTAATGCACTTTATTTTGAAAAGTTCCAGAAAAGTATGTACAGGAGTTTTAATGTTGAAATCCATGGCTGTAGGTCCCAACAGTGTTTCCTGGTCTCGTGTAGTAATTTGTTGTGAAAATAAAGACAGAAAAACAACCAAAAATTTGTAATATACATAATATGTAGCAGCATCTTTTGAGAAAATGACTGATAGTAAACTTCACTGCCATTTATTGAAAATGTTCAGAAATATTTCAAGTTCACAAGCCCTGAGAAGCACTGAAAGACACTATTCATTTATTCAAACTGACAAGAGGATAAATTGTTAATAACTGTTACCATTTGCCCTTCATAAACATGTTTTCACAGTCAGAACTGTTCTACCTTCCACAGTTTCAAAGTGGTACCAGCAACCTTGTGTGGGCTGTTTGCACTTTGAGACTGGAAATGTTGACCTATTAATTGTATGAACCTTTTTCTCACATTTAAAAGGAAGATAAATTAAAATGTTTTGCAGTGATAGAAAGGCTATGAGGAGGAAAAAAGCTAAAGTGTATATTGAAACATACAGTATTTAAACTTTTTGAAATGTTTACATATAGCTGAGTGAAAAACATCACTGAAATAGACTAAATAAACTTTTAATTGTTTTGCAATGTAAATTGTATTTTCTGAAATTTCTCTACAAAGAAATATATTGATGCTGAGAAGTTAAAAATCATGTTTTTAACATCTGCATGTTTTTAGAGTCTGTATGGGGATTTCCTACTTTGGTTGGCAGACTCAAATGGGAACTTACTAGCTGCTTTGTAGTTTCACGTGCTTGTAAACAACACCTGACAGAGTGTTGGATGTTGGCAATTCAGCAAGAGCGGTTTGTCATCAATGAGAACAAATAGTTTGGTTCCTTAGGTTTGAAAATTAGACTATGGTTTTGGAAGTCCACATACTATACTACAAGGTATTTTTTGCATAAAAAAACCCTTATATGTTTTATGATCAAAAAAGTTAGAATGGGATTTGTGACGCCTAATAAAGTACATATTAACTCTGATAGCCTAAGAATATGGATATTTTAATATCAACTGACAGAGGTGAGGTGTGAGATGTTGATTCCCTTGCATTTTCCTATTGTGGAAGGATGATTTATTTCTTGCAATTAATTCCATTATTCTACAATGTAGGGGAAAAAAATCTTTGGATGTTTTCTGAATTGATTATATTGGGTTCTATAAGTCCAATAAATAATATGAACACAGAAACTAATCATTTTGGGGGTTCACAGTATGAATCCCTGCAAGTATGGTATTTTAAATGTACTGCATGTGCTATTAAAAATACTAATATCAAGGCAGAAACTAGGTAAACCTGTTATGTCCCCTTGTGAGGTTTGATCATGGGTAAGAAAGAATATCTGTTTGAGATTTCCACAAAAACAAAAAGTGATTCCAGCTGTGAGTTGTTTTCTTTATTATACATGGTTTGGCCATTAATTTATGTTTGCACATCAAACAAATGTCCTACTCAGACATTTTAATTCATTCCACACATTTTTTCTTGCACTAAATCTTTAGAAATGCTGCCAGTTCAAAGCTTGTGTTTTTAAAATCACACTAATATTCTTTGACATGATGGCTATGTTGTTACCTGGTTAATTGCAAGAGGAACTGGCATAGATACATCGTGTGTATTTGTATAAACACAGATAATTCCTAATCGTTACACAAACGAAAGGAATAAAATGTATGGACAAGCTAAAGAAAGTAATTTCCATCACTAAGTACAGACAATTAGAATCACTTAGTTTTAAAACCTTTTCTCAATTGGCGGGAGCCAAAAAAAGAAGAAAAAAAATAGCATTGTTAGTTTTTCTAAAACTGTTGTTGAAATTTTATTTCATCTCCTTGGGAACCCAGTGTATGTATCATCTTATCTCATGAGCTGGGGTTTCATCACACAAACAAATGTTGCACCCAGTTTTCAGTGATTTATACTGCACAGTGTGACTTTCAATAAGCGTTTAGAATTGCTTAAATTTCCCAGCTTGTGTTTCTAAAGTCACTTTTGTGTCCTCAGAATTCATGACTATATTGTTGCTTGTGTGCATAATACAGAGGAACAGAGTGTTACAGTGTGTGTTTGGATGCACATAATCATGTTTTTGTTAATATAGTGGCAGTTTGCATCTTGACAGATGTTCATAGCAGCAACACGCACATGCCCAGTGACCAAATTAGATCACTTGTGTGAGTGTTTTTATGTGTGTAGGTAGTATGGGTATACAGACAAGCTGTCCATCACCCATCACATTTTTACTTTGGGTTAGGTTTGAATATTTTAAGGATGAAGATGTGCTTTGATAGACATAAGCAAACATTTTCTTCCATCCTGTCTTTTTTTGTTTTGGATCTCTATGACTGTAACAGTCTGTCTCTGTCCACTTTGTTGCATGTCTTCTCAAGCTGAAGCAGAATACATACCTCTGCTGACACATACACACAGAATACCTACTCAACATCATGAATACATTCATATACACCACAAGCTGTTGATGCTGTCTGAGGATGCAGATAAACACGCACCCACACACAGTCAGACAAACAAGGAAGTGCTGGTTTGGACGTTATGCAAAATCATAACTCCTGCAAAGAAAAACCCATGAGAAACACACACACACAAACACACACACACACACACAGACACACACACACACACACACACACACACACACACACACACACACACACACACACACACACACACACACACACCCACTTAGATGTCAAGTGATTAGTTACACAATTGGAACCATAAGTTCCACTGAAAAGCAGAAGTTCAATCTATTCATATGTTTAAGGGGTGGAGAAATAAAACATCTGAAACTAATGCTAAAATATGTGTAAGTTTCGATGTTAACAACTTGCTGCCTTTTATAAGAAAAAAGGGTAAATACATCAAGCATGATGTAGTAAACCAGTTTAAAAATGAACACAATCAAAATATATATGTCAATGAATTTTTCATTAAATAACTTTGAATGGTGCACAGGTTTTATGTTATTCAGTCAAATCTGAAAATAAAGATTTGTAGGAGGCCTTTGGACTAGTGTTGAACCCATGTCGGTGAAGCAAGCTAACCATTAGTCGAGTTTCTGAAATCTCTGTAATTGTGGCCACAGTCTACTCCATCAGCACAATCAAAGGCAAGCAATTACAAGAGCTTGGTCACCAGCCCCTAGGGGTTTGAACCTTATACTAGGAGACATGTACACAGTTACATATTATGTTGGCATTCACCCACACATTTCCTGTGTGTTTCATGTAAGACAACCGCTCTTCCTTCTCCTCAGTTTTTTGAGAGGAAGTGGGGGCCTAATGACTTTTCCGATGCGTCACAAACACTGCACGTGGGAGGCAAACAGCCGTACAGCACATGTGTGCATGTGAGACCCTCGGCATTTATGCATGAGTTTGTAAAAGTAAAAGAGCTTGACGTGTTCTGCAAAGTTTTCTGATCCAGTTTGTCAGAGGCTTCGGGAGCATTTAGGAATCTGTTTTTGAAATCTTCGCATGAAATTTGTTGAAGCTTTGAAAAGAAAGTTTCGCATGTGTTGATGTGTTTGCAGGAAATTTACAGAGTTGTGAGCGCTGCAGGTATGTGTGAACTATCTGTCTTTGTACGTGCTTCTTGCTTGGTTCTTGTAAACAGAGCTGCCACAGAGACGTCTCACAGGTTTTTTATTCATGAATTAGTCAAAACCTCAACGTAATTTCTTATCAATATTTTATCTCTTTGGAGAATTCAAACAAACCAATTAGAAATTGTAGTCACTGTATTATCCTAAAACCTTGACTGCAAATTTTAGTATGGAATGTTCCATTGTGCTTTTGTAAATATTAGAGCTGTACATGAAAGTATTGATGCAAAGAAAATAAGCTGCAGTTTCAGTATGTCCATATATATAATCTGTATTTTCATTTACCCTAGGCCTTTTCTAAAACTAGTTCATAGCACTTTTATTTGGTTAATATGCTTCTTAAAGGTGAACTCTTATAATTGATTTGAAGGTATTTAAAACTAGAATAAATAAAGTTTTTAGAAAATAGCTCCCCTGTATATTTTACCTTTGCTGTTTAATTAGCTTTCTCTTTCTTCAATTAATACCTGCAACAGAAAAACTGAAAACAATTGTGAGAAGCCTTGAAATTGTGAGCTTTGTTCACAACTGTACAATATCTGTTGGAAATGTAGAGGTAGTTGGATGCCATGGAGATTCATGGCTACCATTGCTGGGTTATGTAAGGTTTTGATGATATGACAAAGCAATCAATGAGTGTAAAATGACCAACAGAACACTTTTAAAAAACTAAATTTAGAATTCTCACATTAGATGCATATTATCTTATCTGGCTTTCCTACTGCTTTGCTGTAGTTTACTTGTTCAAATCTTTAAGCCTCATTTTTACTCAAGAACTTCAGTAACTTTAAGAAATTGTTCCAGTTTATTTACTACAAACTCTGGGTGAGCTACTCCGCTTCTATATCACCAGCTTGGTCTAAAATATCTCTATTCATAAGAGAGCTCACTGAGGTCCTGCATAGAGAAAGCTGCCATATTTAGGCATCAGCAATGGATTTCACAGGATTAGCGTTAGCCCCACCCGCTGAGTTTTATGGGTCAAGTTCAGAGTTTAATTTCTTGAAGACATGAGACACAGACCCATGTCCTCACATACTTCGGGAACAATTAAACAGTAATTCAAAACATGATGATTGCAATGACAATCATGAGAATTCAACAAGGTCAATTCCACTTTCAAAGACAAAATTAAAAGCAGAACAAACACCTCCAGCAAAAGGATTTGGAAAGTGACACAGTAAAGAACACATAAACACCCAGTTACACAGAACATTAATGCAAAAGTGTGCAGTTGGTCAATAACTCATAACTCAAAAGTCACTTTAACAGATTGAGGCCATTATTGCCACAAATTTGTATAAAAAGGCAGTTAGATTGTATAACCTTGTAAATTTCATATGAGGACACAGAAAACTGTTTTCCTCCAACCAAGTACCCATTCAAACAACCATGGTAGGCTCTAAGCAGTGAACATTTGGCTGCTAAATCATTTTTTTCCTGTGGAGTAAACAAAATATTTATTATAGTGGAACCGAGGCCTTTGCTGATCGATTCTCTAAATTCATTTCTCTTCTTTTACCTTTGCTCTCTTGTGCAAACTCTCTCAAGTATACAGTACGTCTTAGGCTTATCACCACACACTCACCTTTTCCTCATCCATTTTCTCCCTCTCAATCATGCTACCCCTACTATATTTTACCCACATTCCCTCCTTGCCTGTCAATTCAGCTCTGTCTTTTACATTTTTATTTCCACATTTCAGTCTGTTTAAAGAACCATAAAATCTGACTCCAATATCTATCTATCTATCTATCTATCTATCTATCTATCTATCTATCTATCTATCTATCTATCTATCTATCTATCTATCTATCTATCTATCTATCTATCTATCTATCTATCTATCTATCTATCTATCTATCTATCTATCTATCTATCTATCTATCTATCTATCTATCTATCTATCTATCTATCTATCTATCTATCTATCTATCTATCTATCTATCTATCTATCTATCTATCTATCTATCTATCTATCTATCTATCTATCTATCTATCTATCTATCTCTCTTTCTCTCTCTCTCTCTCTCTCTCTGTCTGTCTGTCTGTCTGTCTGTTCACTAAGTAAAATATGGAGGTAAATTTAGCTCAATATTATTCAATCTTTTTGGTGAGGTCGATGAGGTCCTGTGGGAAGTGGTCTGGACAGCTTAAAGTGCAAGAGCATCCAGATCTTCTCTGACCTCTCCTGGACCGGAAACGCCCCTCGCCTGTTGAAGAACGTACAACAACAGCTTTTCTTCATCAGGAAATGAAAACAGACTGTTCTCTATCCACAGCTGCTTACATATATCTACAGGGCCACGGTGGAAAGCACTCTGTGTCTCAGCATGACAGTGTGGTGTGGGAACTGCACACGAGAGGAAGGAAGTATCACAGGTTGTGAGGACAGCACACAGGATTATGGGATGCCGTCTGCCTGACATGGATTCTGTTTTATACTACATTTGGGGTAGTTGTGTATTTTCCAAACCTTTACAGTAAAATTATGAAATATTAATTCTGGTTATAGTATAGATAACCCTCTAATATAATCTGAAGAGATTGTGTTGTCACCTCTCATGGTTTTGGAGAAATAAATTCCTCAATGTGGGACAAATGCATATACTGGTTAAGCATTTGGAGGTACTCTGACAAGGTATTTCTACAAAAATGTACAGTAAAATTATTAAATATTTATTCTGGTTATAATATAGATGACCCTCTAATATAATCTGAAGAGATTGTGTTGTCACCTCATGGTTTTGGAGAAATAAATTCCTGAAACTGGGACAAATGCATTTAATGGTTGAGCATTTTGAGGTACTTTGACATGATATTTCACCAAAACTGTACAGTAAAAAAGTAAATATTTATTCTTTTACATAAAACATGAATGTGAAAGTTGTAAAAATGTCATTAATATAAATGTTCTGTAGGCGACTTTTCTGTTTTCTTCTTATTTCTCAACCGTTGCCAGGATCGGGGTCCTTTCTGCTCCATTACCGTAATGCGCCTTGTATGCGCTACGCTAATCTTTAAGAGAGAGCTGGTGTCGGCTGGCGTGACCGCGTATTTCTGACTGTCGGCTCACTTGACCGCAGTTTTCTTCTGTACAGTTGATGTTCCCTCACTGAAGCGATGCTGCAAGCCCTGCAGTTCGAGTGACGTTCAGAGGTGGGGGGGATCAGAGTCTGCGGCTTTAGTCAGCGCTAACCAATAGGGAAACGTCTTACAGCGTTTGTCTTTAGGCCCCGCCCAGGATGTTCACGTTCCCAACATTCAAAATTCTTTTGAATTCAACCAAAAACATAGAGCGTCAAAACCAAAAGAGCGAGTCGTAACCAAAGATTTTTGACATGCGCAAATAAAAGTTTATGTTTTGCAAATAACCTTTTTCTCTTCGTGAGAAAAAATGAGTCATTTTAATCAAAAAAAGTTTTTTCAAACAAATTGTTTTCTCCCCAAAATAAAATATTCCGTAAAAAAAAAAAAAAAAAAAAAAACGTTACAACTCTGAAAGTTTTGATCACAACTTAATATTTTTTGATTGAGATTAGTTTTTTTTTTGATTGAATAATATAGAGACAAATTTACCTCCATAGTAAAACACATTATATAGACTATTTACGCACAGACTGTTTTAAAGCCTGTATTTAATTAGGATGTTTTCTCGCTTACAGCTATTTAAAACAAGACATTTAAGATTAGAATATGACATCAGACCATAAAAAAAAAAAAAGAAAATGGGAAGAAATGTGGGCTTAATGGAAAGTATGTTTAATACCTGCTTAAAGGTACTTTTATTCTGACAAACGAGTATCACCGGAACGTATATTCCAAGTTCTTGAATTTGTCTGCATATATATCTCTGTGTATATATACAGTGCCTTGCGAAAGTATTCGGCCCCCTTGAACTTTTCAAACTTTTGCCACATTTCAGGCTTCAAACATAAAGATATAAAATTCAAATTTTTTGTGAAGAATCAACAACAAGTGGGACACAATCGTGAAGTGGAATGAAATTTATTGGATGTGTCAAACTTTTTTAACAAATAAAAAACTGAAAAGTGGGTCGTGCAATATTATTCGGCCACCTTGCCTTAATACTTTGTAGCGCCACCCTTTGCTGCAATTACAGCTGCAAGTCACATGGGGTTTGTCTCTATCAGTTTTGCACATCGAGAGACTGAAATTCTTGCCCATTCTTCCTTGCAAAACAGCTCGAGCTCAGTGAGGTTGGATGGAGAGCGTCTGTGAACAGCAGTCTTCAGCTCTTTCCACAGATTCTTGATTGGATTCAGGTCTGGACTTTGACTTGGCCATTCCAACACCTGGATACGTTTATTTTTGAACCATTCCATTGTAGATTTGGCTTTATGTTTTGGATCATTGTCTTGTTGGAAGATAAATCTCCGTCCCAGTCTCAGGTCTCTTGCAGACTCCAACAGGTTTTCTTCCAGAATGGTTCTGTATTTGGCCCCATCCATCTTCCCATCAATTATGACCATCTTCCCTGTCCCTGCTGACGAAAAGCAGGTCCAAACCATGATGCTGTCACCACCATGTTTGACAGTGGGGATGGTGTGTTCAGGGTGATGAGCTGTGTTGCTTTTATGCCAAACATATCGTTTTGCATTGTGGCCAAACAGTTTGATTTTGGTTTAATCTGACCAGAGCACCTTCTTCCACCTGTTTGGTGTGTCTCCCAGGTGGCTTGTGGCAAACTTTAAACGAGACTTTTTATGGATATCTTTGAGAAATGGCTTTCTTCTTGCCACTCTTCCATAAAGGCCAGATTTGTGCAGTGTACGACTGATTGTTGTCCTATGGACAGACTCTCCCACCTCCGCTGTAGATCTCTGGAGTTCATCCAGAGTGATCATGGGCCTCTTGGCTGCATCTCTGATCAGTCTTCTCCTTGTTCGAGATGAAAGTTTAGAGTGACGACGGGTCTTGGTAGATTTGCAGTGGTCTGATACTCCTTCCATTTCAATATGATTGCTTGCACAGTGTTCCTTGGGATGTTTAAAGCTTGGGAAATCTTTTTGTATCCAAATCCGGCTTTAAACTTCTCCACAACAGTATCTCGGACCTGCCTGGTGTGTTCCTTGGTCTTCATGACGCTCTCTGCGCTTTGAACAGAACCCTGAGACTATCACAGAGGAGGTGCATTTATACGGAGACTTGATTACACACAGGTGGATTCTATTTATCATCATCAGTCATTTGGGACAACATTGGATCATTCAGAGATCCTCACTGAACTTCTGGAGTCAGTTTGCTGCACTGAAAGTAAAGGGGCCGAATAATATTGAACGCCCCACTTTTCAGTTTTTTATTTGTTAAAAAAGTTTGACACATCCAATAAATTTCATTCCACTTCACGATTGTGTCCCACTTGTTGTTGATTCTTCACAAAAAAATTGAATTTTATATCTTTATGTTTGAAGCCTGAAATGTGGCAAAAGGTTGAAAAGTTCAAGGGGGCCGAGTACTTTTGCAAGGCACTGTATATAAATTCCAAGAGGGTCACAAACATAAACCTTTTTTATCTCCCTGATAAAACAAACTGCTGCTAGACGTTAACCACTCTGCTAACATGGAAAGCATGCCCGTAGAAGAGCCCCTCTTTAGCCAAAGAGTGTAATACTAAACCTCCTGGACAGCACAAGGTCATTTTATCTGTTTAAATACTAGCTACTTATGAACACCCCCATTGCAATGTTCAGTTGATCTGTGCTTCCCCGTCGAGATATGTTGCTACACAATGCAACACTTTGTACTACTTTGGTAAGAATTAACACAGAAAAATATACCTTAAACTACAGCTCCATGGGCTATTAAATGCTGAGGCAATGAAATGACCATTGGGCCCCCTCTTGTCTGTTTAGTTGTAAAGGAATTAGTGGCTAATCTGGCCAATAATATTTCAAGTAAATCTTAACAAACAATGGACCCAGACTGAAGCTGACAATTAGAACAGAAACCAATTAGAACCTGTTGAAACCTATTCTGCTTACTCTAGTTAATCACCAAAGAAAAATAACCAGAAACACAAGATGAACAAGGCTGCTACTCAATACAGTTGCATGGACTAGATCCTTGTCCACACTGTAAAAAAATGTTTTGTCTACACTGAATAAAAAAATAACAACTGTTTTGACAGTATTGAGACTATTTTTCTCAGTATCTGTATCGTGTTTAAAATTTTAGAATTGTAACAACCTTAGCTTGTAACAATATGCTGTGTTAGGTTTGGCACCAAACATAATACTGGCATTATGTCCAAACATCTATACCTTTGTTCATAAGACATTATTTATAAAACTCCTGTGTTCATTCAGAAGTAATTTTATGAGCCTAGGATGTGCTAACCATATTCTTTCTAGGGAGAAATCTTTCAAAAACTTCCATACAGGCCAGAAATGTTGGTCTTTCGCTAATTTTACTATCATGAACCTTAAAGTTTAAAATGCCAGTTTGGACCAGTAGAGTCTCAGATGGAGGTCTGAGGTTCTTTGCAATTTCTCTGGCCTTTGGACTTATTTTACTTTTCTTTTTTTTAAATTGCCTTATAACCCTTTGCAGGTTGTTTACCAAGAACCGTTACCTCAATGGGGTGATATTTGATATCTTGTCTTCTTGGTACTATGTTAACACATACCTGAATGCTCTAATCCAGTAAACTGTCCTCCTCCTGCTTTAGAAAGGTAATCACATTTGGTGATTATCAGGAAGTCATTTTAATTTTCCCATGATGTCTATTTCATACTGTTAAGTACCAGCAAAAGGGCTTTACAGAAAAAAAAATTAAATGCAGAGATGATAAATAATACATTAACAGGGGTATATGTCATTTAAATAAAGATCATGTAATAGAGTGTGTTTTTTTCACCTATGCTTGGCTGGCTGTTTTAGCTGTTCATAGCCCTGCCTTTTAGCTCCACATCAGCAGCAGAGACTGCTGTTGCCTTTTAGCTGAGTTCAGCTGAGGTCAGACACAAAGTGTTTACAGTGCTGAGGATATACAGAGGAGCCAACCAAAGTAACTTGAAGGGATTATGTCCTGCAATGTTCTAATATGTTAATATATTTTACTAGTAGATCTTTTTCTTCCCACAATACCTCCTCTCTATCCAAAAAGTGGCAGTTTATTTTTATGTAACGTGTAAATTGTACCATATGCAGGCTTAAATTACAGCATTAATTAAATGTTAGTTTATTAGTGCAGTATCATTCAAGTTGCATTACAATTTGGTCTGATTTAGAGCTGTGAGAGTTTGTTTGAACGTTCATTTTTCTAACAAGTTAGATCTGTGTTAACTTGCAGTCAGACAAATGACAGGAGAACAGGAATTGCAGAGAGGCAAAGGTGCACTGAAGCTAAAACCCTGAATTCTGGGGCAGGAAGCTGATATTTTCCCAGACTTGCTTGACTTCTTTTTTTTGTGGAGTCTGATCCAACAATTTAGCAGCTTCCTCTGAGAGGGCTAATAATACAACAGAGCCATTGTGCAACACATCGTTTCCCCTTGCCTGATTTAGCAAAGACAAGGCCCTTGCAGGCAGTCTTTCTGGTCTCTGTGTAGTTAGTCTGCCTTTACTGGCATCTGGTTGAAATGTCACACTGCTTTATAATAATCTAAGCCTGCCACAACATAAATGCATAGAAAAAGAAGTCTCCAAATTTGTTGTTCAAAGGATTTTCTTTTTTGTTCATTCTCAAAATAATCAGATTTTTAGCAGCATTGTGAGTAGATGTGAGTTGGTAAGTTTCATGTAAACCCAAGATTAGGGATGGGTACTGATTTCGGTACTATTATAGGTACCGACCGAATTCCGTCGGTACTACAGAGTACAGATTCTAGTAAAATCAAATGGTACCACGTTACGGGACCTAAACGCATCATTGTGACACCGAAGGAGTGGAAGAGTGGGCGATTTTCCATGCCGGACATGAACACAGCATTCCACGCAGAAGAGCGTAATGACGTCAGTAGCCACTGGTACCATCAACAAAGCATGGCTGATAGAAAGCGCTTGAAAGTATGACTCCACTTTTCAAAATGTGGAGCACATTACGCTCGCTCCAATATTTGTGATGCAGTTTGCAAGACCAGTGGCTGTAATACTTCTAATCTGAGGATGCTCCTGCAGTTCTGCAGTATATTCTTCTGAGTGTGTGCTTATATACACTAACCTGGTTAAGCACAAGATTTTTTCAAGGCTGGAGAGACAATTTTCATCAGCAACAGATCTATGGCTACAACTCCTGCATTCAGCATCGTTTGCAATTCTGCATCCGTTAGCAACTCGTCTGCAGCCAGCAACATGGCTGGGTTTTAATTTGTGCATTACACTGCGTAGTCAGTTAAAGGTTTTATTGTTGAAGAAATGTTTGAAAAAACTGAGATGTTACAATACAAACAGCTGGATGTTGTTTTGATATATTCATTAAAGTTTATATATTGAGAAAAAAATATGTGAAATTGAACATTTTTGAGATTTTATTATTATACAAATTAACATTTATTACCGCATAAACAGACAAAAAAGTACCAAAAACTGGTACCGTTGAGTACCTGTATTGATTCCCAGGTACCGAGTATCGGTACAGTATCGGTTCAAATGTGAAAGGTACCCATCCCTACCCAAGATATGTGCAGAATTTAACCATTAGGACATGACAGACTTTAGGTCAAATGGTTTTTAGAAATGTTTTTTATCATTTGTACAGTATATATACAAAATTACTCTAGATAGCAGGTTGATAATGTGAAAAAGCAAAATGAGAATGCTTTTTGACTCCTGAATCTAAAATATAATGTAAAATTAATTAGAAATTAATTAGAGAAGGAAATGTACATACTAATCATTTTCATCTACATAAAAAGCATGGACATTTTTTTTGTCTTTGCACACATCTATCAGCCTTGCTTTCAATGCTGAAGATACATACAGATACATGCATAAAAAATCCACAGCATCAATGTTGCAACTCTGAGATGCCATATTTATCTGAAGTTCACCCTTAAATGTGACAGGATGACTCCAAACTAACATTTTTTAATCTCATGCTACACTATGCAGACACTGTCGGATGAAGATTCGGTCAGCTCAGCATATCTAAAGCTTGGAGCTCTTCCAAAAATCTTTCTGATTAATTTAACTAATAAATGTTTGACCAGATCTGAACGATTATAGACTGTGTATAGAGCATTTAATTTCCATCCCCAAATCATTAGGTGTTGGAAAATAAAGCAAATGAGAGTTAAATCATGGAAAAATAATCTATTCAGTATTGATGCGTTAGTTTGGTGTGAGATTTGCTCCCTTCTTGCCAATACATAGGCTACTTACTATTCAAAGGGAGGCACATAAAAAGCGACACATTACTCCATGGGCATGACTTGACTTTTTTAATCTATACATTCAGACTCATAGATATGTCAATATAAATAGAAAATAAGCATTGCGACATTTTTGTAACATTTAGAACTGACAACTGAAGTAAAAAAAAATTGAACCATCTTTTAATCAGGAAATAAGGAACATTACGATTGACTACGTATGGAGAACTGGGATTCACCTACTTTTTTTTACAAGGTATCCCAATTGTACACATATGTATCCATCAGTATGATGGATTAATTTTTAGGAGAGTGTCCAAATGTATTTGTGTTCAGTTTCTTCAATTTGGATGTGTAATCTTCTTGCATTAATTGTTTTTTTAAAATGTATTTTTAATTTGGTAAAGGACGGTGGAATAGGTTTAAACAATGCAGTGTGTAAAAGATCCATTAAACATTTATTTAATTCAAGTTATTAAATAAAGCTGTATCCATCCTTCCACCCATCCATTCATCCTTCCATCTATTCAGATTTGTATGACCAGATAGATTTTTTTTTTATACAAGCTAAACCTGATGAGCAATTACATGTCCAATTTTTCCCTAAATCTGAAATCATCACATGAGGTTTGATTCTGTTTTTATTACTTTTGTTTACAAAAACAATATATTAATAATATTCAACAATCCCCCAAATGTTGATCAGGACCATACTGAGCATCTGTTTTGCATATTTTTCAGATTATAGTAATCTAAAAGTGCAATATGCACCTTGTGTGTCCAGTGGGACGAGGCTGTTTTTTATTAGAAACTGTTGTGCGGGCACAAACCGTCCCACACACACTGAGAGCCTGAACGTAAAATGAAATTACTTGTTAAGATGGATGCTTTTTGTAGTGTAGCTGACACATCTTATCAAAGAATATGAATGATCTTGCAAATGTAATATCTGTCTTGCTTTCAGCATTCACCTCCTATCTTTGCTATACCCATCTTGCATTAATTATCCTGGCAGTCTCATGGTGTTCTGTTAAATTTTTAAACACAAAATTGACATATTATTCACATTTTCTTAACATTGGCATAACATTATATAAATAGTAAACTGAAATATTACATATTAATATAAACTCAAAAACATCATTACTCCTAAATGATTAAAGCAGGAAATGTTGTAACCTAGATAGCAACACAAGCACTGCATATTCCCTCTTACCCTTCATCAATGCTAGCAAAGGACACTTTGCCTGCTGTCTGCATTTACTAGTTTGCATGAATTTTTGTGTTTTTGTGGTTTTCCATTCATCCATGTCCTTTCATTTATCTTCAGGCCCCTCTTTGTTTGTCTCAAAGTTTGACTGAACATGCATCCTTCATTTAATCAGAAAGTCTATCAGTAGGATTTTGTGTGTCCATGGGTGAAATGGCCACTGGGTTTCCTACTGTGAGGAGCACATGCTCCTCCTCTCTGTCTTGTCCTCAAGTCTTCCTCTTTGCTCCACATGGCTGCTCTTCCTTGACAAGCCATTTTGTCCTGTCTGTCTGGCCTGCCATCTCATTTTGTGGTGAATGGTCATGTTATTTATGCTTTCCCATACTTGGCTTTTGGAACCATATTGGGGCTCCTGGAAGCAAGACTGTGACTCGATGGCAAGACAGTATTACAGAGAAACAAATGAAATGGAAATCTGGGCAAATATATTGATCAATATATTAATCTAGAGACAAATATGTCCTAAATGGACTCTTGGTGAAAAACTGGGGACGTACAGGGGTTGGACAATGAAACAGAAACACCTGTCATGTTAGTGTGAGAGGTTTCATGGCTAAATTGGACCAGCCTGGTAGCCAGTCTTCATTGATTGCACATTGCACCAGTAAGAGCAGAGTGTGAAGGTTCAATTGGCAGGTTAAGAGCACAGTTTTGCTCAAAATATTGAAATGCACACAACATTATGGGTGACATACCAGAGTTCAAAAGAGGACAAATTGTTGGTGCAAGTCTTGCTGGCGCATCTGTGACCAAGACAGCAAGTCTTTGTGATGTATCAAGAGCCACGGTATCCAGGGTAATGTCAGCATACCACCAAGAAGGACGAACCACATCCAACAGGATTAACTGTGGACGCAAGAGGAAGCTGTCTGAAAGGGATGTTCGGGTGCTAACCCGGATTGTATCCAAAAAACATAAAACCACGGCTGCCCAAATCACGGCAGAATTAAATGTGCACCTCAACTCTCCTGTTTCCACCAGAACTGTCCGTCAGGAGCTCCACAGAGTCAATATACACGGCAGGGCTGCTATAGCCAAACCTTTGGTCACTCATTCCAATGCCAAACGTCGGTTTCAATGGTGCAAGGAGCACAAATCTTGGACTGTTGACAATGTGAAACATGTATTGTTCTCTGATGAGTCCACCTTTACTGTTTTCCCCACATCCGGGAGAGTTACAGTGTGGAGAAGCCCCAAAGAAGCGTACCACCCAGACTGTTGCATCCCCAGAGTGAAGCATGGGGGTGGATCAATGATGGTTTGGGCTGCCATATCACGGCATTCTCTTGGCCCAATACTTGTGCTAGATGGGAGCGTCACTGCCAAGGACTACCGAACCATTCTTGAGGACCATGTGCATCCAATAGTTCAAACATTGTATCCTGAAGGCGGTGCCATGTATGAGGATGACAATGCACCAATACACACAGCAAGACTGGTGAAAGATTGGTTTGATGAACATGAAAGTGAAGTTGAACATCTCCCATGGCCTGCACAGTCACCAGATCTAAATATTATTGAGCCACTTTGGGGTGTTTTGGAGGAGCGAGTCAGGAAACATTTTCCTCCACCAGTATCACGTAGTGACCTGGCCACTATCCTGCAAGAAGAATGGCTTAAAATCCCTCTTACCACTGTGCAGGACTTGTATATGTCATTCCCAAGACGAATTGATGCTGTATTGGCCGCAAAAGGAGGCCCTACACCATACTAATAAATTATTGTGGTCTAAAACCAGGTGTTTCATTTTCATTGTCCAACCACTGTAGTTGACCAGATTTCCTAGTAAAACATAGCTTGAGTCCACACACCTGTGTTTACACAATTAAATCCAGATGTATGAACCTTTACCTATGCATGGATCTAAGCTCACCTTTGTGCATCCTAATTGATCTTACATAGAATACCAGATATGTCATTTGACATCCCACCCTTAAATATGCAAATAGATGTAAACAGCCCCCACATGACTGATTGTCTTTGAACAATTAAAAGACATTTCTACACCCAGGAAGAAATGACTTATCATGTAAGTAGTGTACTTTCTCATGTGCACCATTTCCATGGATTGTCCACAGTATTTTTGTGCACTACTGCATAAGTGTGCCATGAAAAGTGTTAGGCTGAGAAACTTAAACCTTTATATGTGTTTGTTACCATAACTACCGCTAACATAGAGGCACTCATGAAAGTGCTAAAACATCCTGAAACTGTAGTTTAACAAGCCAAAAACAGAAACACTCTCACTTGCGTTGAAGATAGAATGAAGCCTACATACCACCCCCTCAGACAGAGTTGATATGCATCAGGGGGATTAATAATAAAGCAGTTACATGAGTTTACTTCATAAGAACTCCTATAGATAATGATATTTTGAACCAGGCCACTTCAAAATGTTTAGTTGCATTTGCACATAAAATATAGTTCCTATATTCAATAAAAATGCTTTCCTAAATGTATCTTTTACTATTTTGTTTTGCAATACTAGTGGCCTTTATTTTTCATTTTTGTCTGAAAATAGGCGGACAGAAAATGGGGCGTAGGGAGGGGGAAAACATGCAGCAAATGTCGCAGTGCCAGGACCTGAACCCAGGACAGCTGCGTTGAGAACTAAGGCCTCCATACATGGGTCACACGCTCTACCGCTGTGCCACCAGCTTTCATATCAATCTGCGTGTTGCAGGGATTTTGATGTACCTCACTGACAGGCCACAGCTCAGAGCAAACTTCAAACAGAACTGTCCTTGGAAACCTAACAAAGCATCAAGAGCCAAATAATCCTGTCTGTCTCTAAATACACTCTTTTCGCATAGTGCATCGGAGTGTAGTGCACCATTTGCAAGACACACTTATCTACCTGCAAACATGTGGATGGATTAATTGTTTATTATGTTTCCCTTGTGTGTACAGTGATTGTTTACACATCATTAACAGTTTCCAGTCATGCCCTCTAAGTGTCACTAACAAGCTGATAACTGCGATTAAATTATTGTAGGGTTCACAGATTTCCATAGTTTATTCATTGACAAATTTGAACCTTTAAATGGTAAATGGACTGAACTTATATAGCGCTTTTCCAGTCATACAGACCACTCAAAGCGCTTTACACTAGAGCCACATTCACCCAATCGCACTCACTACTGCTCACACATTCATACACCGATACACAGATCGGTAGGCAACTTGAGGTTAAGTGCCTTGCCCAGGGGCACATCGACATATGGCAGGAGGAAGCTGGAATCGAACCCACAAGAAGACTACTCTTCCTACTGAGCCACAGTCGCCTCTATACTGGGTAAAGGGTGCAGGTAATGTTTTTGTATGTATGCAGCCTATGTACATGAGTCCTTAGCTGTATCTTTCACTAAATAATTTATTTTACACTTCTTGCAAGGGATTGACAATGTCAAAGGGCTGTAAATCACTGACAAAGGACAGTTCAACGGGGTAAAAGAAATCATCTTCTCTGTTTGCATGTTTGACATTTATAACAGTTTGATATCAATGATGAAAATTGTTTCAGAGTCTAAAACGCCACAACTTTGTTACAATCAGGAAACAAAATCTTTCTAATGCCATCTCTACCAGCTTTCTACTCTTTTCCCTTTGGCCCCATGGCTGCATTCTCTAGGTGTCACAGCCAATACAGGTCTAATTTATCTCAAACCGAGTTTGTAAGTGCAGCTGTCTGACCTGTTGAATATAATATGCATTAGAGTTGAGGGAAAGAACATGTGTGTTTGAATAACCATGACTTAGTTGTTATCTGTGAGCATGGACAGTTTCTTTAAAGAAAACATGTGGCAGTTCTGTACTGTAAATTTGCACTGACAGCAAAAGAAATAAAAAAAACAAATGAGAAACCAAATGATTGACATCTATCTGTCTTGAAAGAGAAGTATTTTCTAAAGCTTTGGGACTTGAGCAAAACACAATGTAAGCCATTATCCACAAAATGATGAAAACATTTGAAAATTGGGTAATCTTTACAAGCTTGGACCACCTACCAAAATGATCAATTACGAGCTCACCATTGACTGATTCAGAAGATAACAAAGGAACATTGGCATTAGTTCTGCTCCCACCAGAATTCCTAAAGAAGAACGCTTAGTTATCAGTTCATAAACTTACGCTCAAGCACACTTGGGTTATGCAGCAAGTTAATAAAATAAAGGTTTTAGAGTGGCCTAGTACAAGTTCAGACTTAAATCTTATTAGGATGCTTTGGCATGATCTTAAACATGCCCTGTAAAGAACTTCGGCTTGACCTTTGTATGATTGGTGCTATATAAAATGCCTTGCCTTGCCTTGCCTTAAAGACTCTGCTCATGCTCAAGGGTTGTAAAAGCAGTTATTAGGTTCGGAGGGCAATTACTTGTTTTTCTTTTTCTAGGAAAACAGGTTGTATTGTTTTGGATTGTCTTTTTTTCCTTAGTATTTAAAATAATTTTTCGAAAAGTGCCTTTGTATTTACGGATGTTCTTTGTTTGTATTAAAACTTGATTGGTCATCAGAAACATTTAAGTGTGACCAAAAAGCAAAAACAGAAGAAATATATAGGGGACTAAAGATTTTTCTTGGCACTGTTTCATAGAAAAAAAAAAACAGGCCTTGTCAATGGAAATGTTTTTGTTTTACCATCTTACTTCATTTGTTGTAACAATTTACAATGAATGTCTGCAAAAATAGGGCTGAACTGTGCAGTGTTTGTGGCAAAATATGAATCAGCAAGGGTTTGGTGTCTTGCATCTCTTTATAATATCCCAGCTTCCACTGCCTCTCTCTAATCTATTTATTCTGACAAAGTGGTCATGAACCCCTTAAAGCATTGCATTAATATAAGTCCACCCAGAACAACTGAAATAAGATCATAAACCTCTCAGCCTCTTAGCCTTGTCGTAAAAAAAATCTCGTGGCCTCTCTAAACTTTCCTCCAGACTCTCTTGAAAGGGCAAACACTAAAACTCCCCAGCTGTCGGCTCTCTCCTCTCAGAAAACCTAGTCAGCTGTCTGCCCTCCACGTTTGACCTTATTTTGATGAACACCATTGTATGTTTATTTATGTGCCTATATATCTGTGTGTGTTAGTGCTTGCAAATGTGTGTGTGCACGCATATATATGTCAGTGGGCTTTTATTGCAACCTTT